>NW_028276768.1:0-56957 GCF_052056855.1 Sturnus vulgaris | reverse complement strand
TTTCTACGTTGTCCCTTCTCGTCATGCAGTTTGTGCCTCTGCTGCTTCTGCTGTTAGGAATCGCTCCTTGAAAGACGAGCGAGAGCGTCCTTCCGGGTGCATTGCACTGAGTCGAGTGCTCGCTCGGGACTTTGCTCCCGGGGCCAAGGCAAGAGGGCGTGCTTGCCGCAGAACTGAGACACGCTGTTGGGCAGAGCTGCAACTGGACCGCCGGAGTTCAGCTCTCGCCGGACGGCAGAAGGCGAAGAACGAAGCCGCTTGCGAGCGGCGCAGTGCAGCGAAGAGCTCTCCGAATTCGCCGCTAGCTCCACGGTCCTTCTCAGCTGCGAGTAGCAGCGCTCGCAGTACACGGAGCTTCGCAAGGCCCGAAGACCCGGAGGGAAGTATCGCACACGAAAATGTGCCAGGACAGAGACGTGTTCTACGTTGTCCCTTCTCGTCATGCAGTTTGTGCCTCTGCTGCTTGTGCTGTTAGGAATCGCTCCTTGAAAGACGAGCGAGAGCGTCCTTCCGGGTGCATTGCACTGAGTCGAGTGCTCGCTCCGGGACTTTGCTCCGGGCCAAGGCAAGAGGCGTGCTTGCCCGCAGAACTGAGAACACGCTGTTGGGCAGAGCTGCAACTGACCAGCCGGAGTTCAGCTCTCGCCGGACGGCAGAAGGCGAAGAACGAAGCCCGCTTGCGAGCGGCGCAGTGCAGCCGAAGAGCTCTCCGAATTCGCCGCTAGCTCCACGGTCCTTCTCAGCTGCGAGTAGCAGCGCTCGCAGTACACGGAGCTTCGCAAGGCCCGAAGACCCGGAGGGAAGTATCGCACACGAAAATGTGCCAGGACAGAGACGTGTTCTACGTTGTCCCTTCTCGTCATGCAGTTTGTGCCTCTGCTGCTTGTGCTGTTAGGAATCGCTCCTTGAAAGACGAGCGAGAGCGTCCTTCCGGGTGCATTGCACTGAGTCGAGTGCTCGCTCGGGACTTTCGCTCCCGGGGCCAAGGCAAGAGGGCGAGCTTGCCCGCAGAACTGAGAACACGCTGTTGGGCAGAGCTGCAACTGACCGCCGGAGTTCAGCTGTCGCCGGACGGCAGAAGGCGAAGAACGAAGCGCTTGCGAGCGGCGCAGTGCAGCGAAGAGCTCTCCCGAATTCGCCGATAGCTCCACGGTCCTTCTCAGCTGCGAGTAGCAGCGCTCGCAGTACACGGAGCTTCGCAAGGCCCGAAGAACCCGGAGGGAAGTATCGCACACGAAAATGTGCCAGGACAGAGACGTGTTCTACGTTGTCCCTTCTCGTCATGCAGTTTGTGCCTCTGCTGCTTTCTGCTGTTAGGAATCGCTCCTTGAAAGACGAGCGAGAGCGTCCTTCCGGGTGCAATTGCACTGAGTCGAGTGCTCGCTCGTGACTTTGCTCACGGGGCTAAGGCAAGAGGGCGTGCTTGCCCGCAGAACTGAGAACACGCTGTTGGCAGAGCTGCAACTGACCGCCGGAGTTCAGCTGTCCGCCGGACGGCAGAAGGCGAAGAACGAAGCCGCTTGCGAGCGGCGCAGTGCAGCGAAGAGCTCTCCGAATTCGCCGCTAGCTCCACGGTCCTTCTCAGCTGCGAGTAGCAGCGCTCGCAGTACACGGAGCTTCGCAAGGCCCGAAGACCCCGGAGGGAAGTATCGCACAACGAAAATGTGCCAGGACAGAGACGTGTTCTACGTTGTCCCTTCTCGTCATGCAGTTTGTGCCTCTGCTGCTTCTGCTGTTAGGAATCGCTCCTTGAAAGACGAGCGAGAGCGTCCTTCCGGGTGCATTGCACTGAGTCGAGTGCTCGCTCGGACTTTTGCTCCCGGGGCAAGGCAAGAGGGCGTGCTTGCCCGCAGAACTGAGAACACGCTGTTGGGCATAGCTGCAACTGACCGCCGGAGTTCAGCTGTCGCCGGACGGCAGAAGGCGAAGAACGAAGCCGCTTGCGAGCGGCGCAGTGCAGCGAAGAGCTCTCCGAATTCGCCGCTAGCTCCACGGTCCTTCTAGCTGCGAGTAGCAGCGCTCGCAGTACACGGAGCTTCGCAAGGCCCGAAGACCCGGAGGGAAGTATCGCACACGAAAATGTGCCCAGGACAGAGACGTGTTCTACGTTGTCCCTTCTCGTCATGCAGTTTGTGCCTCTGCTGCTTGTGCTGTTAGGAATCGCTCCTTGAAAGACGAGCGAGAGCGTCCTTCCGGGTGCATTGCACTGAGTCGAGTGCTCGCTCGGGACTTTGCTCCCGGGGCCAAGCAAGAGGGCGTGCTTGCCCGCATAACTGAGAACACGCTGTTGGGCAGAGCTGCAACTGACCGCCGGAGTTCAGCTCTCGCCGGACGCAGAAGGCGAAGAACGAAGCCGCTTGCGAGCGGCGCAGTGCAGCGAAGAGCTCTCCGAATTCGCCGCTAGCTCACCGGTCCTTCTCAGCTGCGAGTAGCAGCGCTCGCAGTACACGGAGCTTCGCAAGGCCCGAAGACCCGGAGGAAGTATCGCACACGAAAATGTGCCAGGACAGAGACGTGTTCTACGTTGTCCCTTCTCGTCATGCAGTTTGTGCCTCTGCTGCTGTGCTGTTAGGAATCGCTCCTTGAAAGACGAGCGAGAGCGTCCTTCCGGGTGCATTGCACTGAGTCGAGTGCTCGCTCGGGACTTTGCTCCCGGGCCAAGGCAAGAGGGCGTGCTTGCCCGCAGAACTGAGAACACGCTGTTGGGCAGAGCTGCAACTGACCGCCGGAGTTCAGCTGTCGCCGGACGGCAGAGGCGAGAACGAAGCCGCTTGCGAGCGGCGCAGTGCAGCGAAGAGCTCTCCGAATTCGCCGCTAGCTCCACGGTCCTTCTCAGCTGCGAGTAGCAGCGCTCGCAGTACACGGAGCTTCGCAAGGCCCGAAGACCCGGAGGGAAGTATCGCACACGAAAATGTGCCAGGACAGAGACGTGTTCTACGTTGTCCCTTCTCGTCATGCAGTTTGTGCCTCTGCTGCTTGTGCTGTTAGGAATCGCTCCTTGAAAGACGAGCGAGAGCGTCCTTCGGTGCATTGCACTGAGTCGAGTGCTCGCTCGGGACTTTGCTCCCGGGGCCAAGGCAAGAGGGCGTGCTTGCCCGCAGAACTGAGAACACGCTGTTGGGCAGAGCTGCAACTGACCGCCGGAGTTCAGCTGTCGCCGGACGGCAGAAGGCGAAGAACGAAGCCGCTTGCGAGCGGCGCAGTGCAGCGAAGAGCTCTCCGAATTCGCCGCTAGCTCCACGGTCCTTCTCAGCTAGCGAGTAGCAGCGCTCGCAGTACACGGAGCTTCGCAAGGCCCGAAGACCCGGAGGGAAGTATCGCACACGAAAATGTGCCAGGACAGAGACGTGTTCTACGTTGTCCTTCTCGTCATGCAGTTTGTGCCTCTGCTGCTTCTGCTGTTAGGAATCGCTCCTTGAAAGACGAGCGAGAGCGTCCTTCCGGTGCATTGCACTGAGTCGAGTGCTCGCTCGGGACTTTGCTCCCGGGGCCAAGCAAGAGGGCGTGCTTGCCCGCAGAACTGAGAACACGCTGTTGGGCAGAGCTGCAACCTGACCGCCGGAGTTCAGCTGTCGCCGGACGCAGAAGGCGAAGAACGAAGCCGCTTGCGAGCGGCGCAGTGCAGCGAAGAGCTCCGAATTCGCCGCTAGCTCCACGGTCCCTTCTCAGCTGCGAGTAGCAGCGCTCGCAGTACACGGAGCTTCGCAAGGCCCGAAGACCCGGAGGGAAGTATCGCACACGAAAATGTGCCAGGACAGAGACGTGTTCTACGTTGTCCCTTCTCGTCATGCAGTTTGTGCCTCTGCTGCTTGTGCTGTTAGGAATCGCTCCTTGAAAGACGAGCGAGAGCGTCCTTCCGGGTGCATTGCACTGAGTCGAGTGCTCGCTCGGGACTTTGCTCTCGGGGCCAAGGCAACGAGGGCGTGCTTGCCCGCAGAACTGAGAACACGCTGTTGGGCAGAGCTGCAACTGACCGCCGGAGTTCAGCTGTCGCGGACGGCAGAAGGCGAAGAACGAAGCCGCTTGCGAGCGGCGCAGTGCAGCGAAGAGCTCTCCGAATTCGCCGCTAGCTCCACGGTCCTTCTCAGCTGCGAGTAGCAGCGCTCGGCAGTACACGGAGCTTCGCAAGGCCCGAAGACCCGGAGGGAAGTATGGCACACGGAAATGTGCCAGGACAGAGACGTGTTTCACGTTGTCCCTTCTCGTCATGCAGTTTGTGCCTCTGCTGCTTGTGCTGTTAGGAATCGCTCCTTGAAGACGAGCGAGAGCGTCCTTCGGGTGCATTGCACTGAGTCGAGTGCTCGCTCGGGACTTTGCTCTCGGGGCCAAGGCAAGAGGGCGTGCTTGCCCGCAGAACTGAGAACACGCTGTTGGGCAGAGCTGCAACTGACCGCCGGAGTTCAGCTCTCGCCGGACGCAGAAGGCGAAGAACGAAGCCGCTTGCGAGCGGCGCAGTGCAGCGAAGAAGCTCTCCGAATTCGCCGCTAGCTCCACGGTCCTTCTCAGCTGCGGGAGTAGCAGCGCTCGCAGTACACGGAGCTTCGCAAGGCCCGAAGACCCGGAGGGAAGTATGGCACACGGAAATGTGCCAGGACAGAGACGTGTTCTACGTTGTCCCCTCTCGTCATGCAGTTTGTGCCTCTGCTGCTTCTGCTGTTAGGAATCGCTCCTTGAAAGACGAGCGAGAGCGTCCTTCCGGGTGCATTGCACTGAGTCGAGTGCTCGCTCGGGACTTTGCTCTCGGGGCCAAGGCAAGAGGGCGTGCTTGCCCGCAGAACTGAGAACACGCTGTTGGGCAGAGCTGCAACTGACCGCCGGAGTTCAGTGTCGCCGGACGGCAGAAGGCGAAGAACGAAGCCGCTTGCGAGCGGCGCAGTGCAGCGAAGAGCTCTCCGAATTCGCCGCTAGCTCCACGGTCCTTCTCAGCTGCGAGTAAGCAGCGCTCGCAGTACACGGGGCTTCGCAAGGCCCGAAGACCCGGAGGGAAGTATCGCACACGGAAATGTGCCAGGACAGAGACGTGTCATACGTTGTCCCTTCTCGTCATGCAGTTTGTGCCTCTGCTGCTTGTGCTGTTAGGAATCGCTCCTTGAAAGACGAGCGAGAGCGTCCTTCCGGGGGCATTGCACTGAGTCGAGTGCTCGCTCGGGACTTTGCTCTCGGGGCCAAGGCAAGAGGGCGTGCTTGCCGCAGAACTGAGACACGCTGTTGGGCAGAGCTGCAACTGACCGCCGGAGTTCAGCTCTCGCCGGACGGCAGAAGGCGAAGAACGAAGCCCGCTTGCGAGCGGCGCAGTGCAGCGAAGAGCTCTCCGAATTCGCCGCTAGCTCCACGGTCCTCTCAGCTGCGAGTAGCAGCGCTCGCAGTACACGGAGCTTCGCAAGGCCGAAGACCCGGAGGGAAGTATCCGCACACGAAAATGTGCCAGGACAGAGACGTGTTCTACGTTGTCCCTTCTCGTCATGCAGTTTGTGCCTCTGCTGCTTCTGCTGTTAGGAATCGCTCCTTGAAAGACGAGCGAGAGCGTCCTTCCGGGTGCATTGCACTGAGTCGAGTGCTCGCTCGGACTTTGCTCTCGGGGCCAAGGCAAGAGGGCGTGCTTGCCCGCAGAACTGAGAACACGCTGTTGGGCAGAGCTGCAACTGACCGCGGAGTTCAGCTGTCGCCGGACGGCAGAAGGCGAAGAACGAAGCCGCTTGCGAGCGGCGCAGTGCAGCGAAGAGCTCTCCGAATTCGCCGCTAGCTCCCGGTCCTTCTCAGCTGCGAGTAGCAGCGCTCGCAGTACACGGAGCTTCGCAAGGCCCGAAGACCCTGAGGGAAGTATGGCACACGGAAATGTGCCAGGACAGAGACGTGTTCTACGTTGTCCCTTCTCGTCATGCAGTTTGTGCCTCTGCTGCTTGTGCTGTTAGGAATCGCTCCTTGAAAGACGAGCGAGAGCGTCCTTCCGGGTGCATTGCACTGAGTCGAGTGCTCGCTCGGGACTTTGCTCTCGGGGCCAAGGCAAGAGGCGTGCTTGCCCGCAGAACTGAGAACACGCTGTTGGGCAGAGCTGCAACTGACCGCCGGAGTTCAGCTGTCGCCGGACGGCAGAAGGCGAAGAACGAAGCGCTGCGAGCGGCGCCAGTGCAGCGAAGAGCTCTCGAATTCGCCGCTAGCTCCACGGTCCTTCTGAGCTGCGAGTAGCAGCGCTCGCAGTACACGGAGCTTCGCAAGGCCCGAAGACCGGAGGGAAGTATCGCACACGAAAATGTGCCAGGACAGAGAGGTGTTCTACGTTGTCCCTTCTCGCTCATGCAGTTTGTGCCTCTGCTGCTTGTGCTGTAGGAATCGCTCCTTGAAAGACGAGCGAGAGCGTCCTTCCGGGTGCATTGCACTGAGTCGAGTGCTCGCTCGGGACTTTGCTCTCGGGGCCAAGGCAAGAGGCGTGCTTGCCCGCAGAACTGAGAACACGCTGTTGGGCAGAGCTGCAACTGACCGCCGGAGTTCAGCTCTCGCCGGACGGCAGAAGGCGAAGAACGAAGCGCTTGCGAGCGGCGCAGTGCAGCCGAAGAGCTCTCCGAATTCGCCGCTAGCTCCACGGTCCTTCTCAGCTGCGAGTAGCAGCGCTCGCAGTACACGGAGCTTCGCAAGGCCCGAAGACCCGGAGGGAAGTATCGCACACGAAAATGTGCCAGGACAGAGACGTGTTCTACGTTGTCCCTTCTCGTCATGCAGTTTGTGCCTCTGCTGCTTGTGCTGTTAGGAATCGCTCCTTGAAAGACGAGCGAGAGCGTCCTTCCGGGTGCATTGCACTGAGTCGAGTGCTCGCTCGGGACTTTGCTCCCGGGGCCAAGGCAAGAGGGCGTGCTTGCCCGCAGAACTGAGAACACGCTGTTGGCAGAGCTGCAACTGACCGCCGGAGTTCAGCTGTCGCCGGACGCAGAAGGCGAAGAACGAAGCCGCTTGCGAGCGGCGCAGTGCAGCGAAGAGCTCTCCGAATTCGCCGGCTAGCTCCACGGTTCCTTCTCAGCTGCGAGTAGCAGCGCTCGCAGTACACGGAGCTTCGCAAGGCCCGAAGACCCGGAGGGAAGTATCGCACACGAAAATGCTGCCAGGACAGAGAGGTGTTCTACGTTGTCCCTTCTCGTCATGCAGTTTGTGCCTCTGCTGCTTCTGCTGTTAGGAATCGCTCCTTGAAAGACGAGCGAGAGCGTCCTTCCGGGTGCATTGCACTGAGTCGAGTGCTCGCTCGGGACTTTGCTCACGGGGCTAAGGCAAGAGGGCGTGCTTGCCCGCAGAACTGAGAACACGCTGTTGGGCAGAGCTGCAACTGACCGCGAGTTCAGCTCTCGCCGGACGGCAGAAGGCGAAGAACGAGCCGCTTGCGAGCGGCGCAGTGCAGCGAAGAGCTCTCCGAATTCGCCGCTAGCTCCACGGTCCTTCTCAGCTGCGAGTAGCAGCGCTCGCAGTACACGGAGCTTCGCAAGGCCGAAACCCGGAGGGAAGTATCGCACACGAAAATGTGCCAGGACAGAGACGTGTTCTACGTTGTCCCTTCTCGTCATGCAGTTTGTGCCTCTGCTGCTTCTGCTGTTAGGAATCGCTCCTTGAAAGACGAGCGAGAGCGTCCTTCCGGGTGCATTGCACTGAGTCGAGTGCTCGCTCGGGACTTTGCTCCCGGGGCCAAGGCAAGAGGGCGTGCTTGCCCGCAGAACTGAGAACACGCTGTTGGGCAGAGCTGCAACTGACCGCCGGAGTTCAGCTCTTCGCCGGACGGCAGAAGGCGAAGAACGAAGCCGCTTGCGAGCGGCGCAGTGCAGCGAAGAGCTCTCCGAATTCGCCCGCTAGCT
The DNA here is from genome assembly GCF_052056855.1 of Sturnus vulgaris. Classification (NCBI taxonomy): domain Eukaryota; kingdom Metazoa; phylum Chordata; class Aves; order Passeriformes; family Sturnidae; genus Sturnus; species Sturnus vulgaris. The sequence continues at coordinate 49,125 of NW_028276768.1, read as the reverse complement.
CCACGGTCCTCTCAGCTGCGAGTAGCAGCGCTCGCAGTACACGGAGCTTCGCAAGGCCCGAAGACCCGGAGGGAAGTATCGCACACGAAAATGTGCCAGGACAGAGACGTGTTCTACGTTGTCCCTTCTCGTCATGCAGTTTGTGCCTCTGCTGCTTGTGCTGTTAGGAATCGCTCCTTGAAAGACGAGCGAGAGCGTCCTTCCGGGTGCATTGCACTGAGTCGAGTGCTCGCTCGGGACTTTGCTCCCGGGGCCAAGGCAAGAGGGCGTGCTTGCCCGCAGAACTGAGAACACGCTGTTGGCAGAGCTGCAACTGACCGCCGAGTTCAGCTTCTCGCCGGACGGCAGAAGGCGAAGAACGAAGCCGCTTGCGAGCGGCGCAGTGCAGCCGAAAGAGCTCTCCGAATTCGCCGCTAGCTCCACGGTCCTTCTCAGCTGCGAGTAGCAGCGCTCGCAGTACACGGAGCTTCGCAAGGCCCGAAGACCCGGAGGGAAGTATCGCACACGAAAATGTGCCAGGACAGAGACGTGTTCTACGTTGTCCCTTCTCGTCATGCAGTTTGTGCCTCTGCTGCTTGTGCTGTTAGGAATCGCTCCCTTGAAAGACGAGCGAGAGCGTCCTTCCGGGTGCATTGCACTGAGTCGAGTGCTCGCTCGGGACTTTGCTCCCGGGGCCAAGGCAAGAGGGCGTGCTTGCCCGCAGAACTGAGAACACGCTGTTGGGCAGAGCTGCAACTGACCGCCGGAGTTCAGCTGTCGCCGGACGGCAGAAGGCGAAGAACGAAGCCGCTTGCGAGCGGCGCAGTGCAGCGAAGAGCTCTCCGAATTCGCCGCTAGCTCCACGGTCCTTCTCAGCTGCGAGTAGCAGCGCTCGCAGTACACGTGAGCTTCGCAAGGCCCGAAGACCCGGAGGAAGTATCGCACACGAAAATGTGCCAGGACAGAGACGTGTTCTACGTTGTCCCTTCTCGTCATGCAGTTTGTGCCTCTGCTGCTTCTGCTGTTAGGAATCGCTCCTTGAAAGACGAGCGAGAGCGTCCTTCCGGGTGCATTGCACTGAGTCGAGTGCTCGCTCGGGACTTTGCTCACGGGGCTAAGGCAAGAGGCGTGCTTGCCCGCAGAACTGAGAACACGCTGTTGGGCAGAGCTGCAACTGACCGCCGGAGTTCAGCTGTCGCCGACGGCAGAAGGCGAAGAACGAAGCCGCTTGCGAGCGGCGCAGTGCCAGCGAAGAGCTCTCCGAATTCGCCGCTAGCTCCACGGTCCTTCTCAGCTGCGAGTAGCAGCGCTCGCAGTACACGAGCTTCGCAAGGCCCGAAGACCCGGAGGGAAGTATCGCACACGAAAATGTGCCAGGACAGAGACGTGTTCTACGTTGTCCCTTCTCGTCATGCAGTTTGTGCCTCTGCTGCTTCTGCTGTTAGGAATCGCTCCTTGAAAGACGAGCGAGAGCGTCCTCCGGGTGCATTGCACTGAGTCGAGTGCTCGCTCGGGACTTTGCTCCGGGGCCAAGGCAAGAGGGCGTGCTTGCCCGCAGAACTGAGAACACGCTGTTGGGCAGAGCTGCAACTGACCGCCGGAGTTCAGCTGTCGCCGGACGGCAGAAGGCGAAGAACGAAGCCGCTTGCGAGCGGCGCAGTGCAGCGAAGAGCTCTCCGAATTCGCCGCTAGCTCCACGGTCCTTCTCAGCTGCGAGTAGCAGCGCTCGCAGTACACGGAGCTTCGCAAGGCCCGAAGACCCGGAGGGAAGTATCGCACACGAAAATGTGCCAGGACAGAGACGTGTTCTACGTTGTCCCTTCTCGTCATGCAGTTTGTGCCTCTGCTGCTTGTGCTGTTAGGAATCGCTCCTTGAAAGACGAGCGAGAGCGTCCTTCCGGGTGCATTGCACTGAGTCGAGTGCTCGCTCGGGACTTTGCTCCCGGGGCCAAGGCAAGAGGCGTGCTTGCCCGCAGAACTGAGAACACGCTGTTGGGCAGAGCTGCAACTGACCGCCGGAGTTCAGCTGCTCGCCGGACGGCAGAGGCGAAGACGAAGCCGCTTGCGAGCGGCGCAGTGCAGCGAAGAGCTCTCCGAATTCGCCGCTAGCTCCACGGTCCTTCTCAGCTGCGAGTAGCAGCGCTCGCAGTACACGGAGCTTCGCAAGGCCCGAAGACCCGGAGGGAAGTATCGCACACGAAAATGTGCCAGGACAGAGACGTGTTCTACGTTGTCCCTTCTCGTCATGCAGTTGTGCCTCTGCTGCTTGTGCTGTTAGGAATCGCTCCTTGAAAGACGAGCGAGAGCGTCCTTCCGGGTGCATTGCACTGAGTCGAGTGCTCGCTCGGGACTTTGCTCCCGGGGCCAAGGCAAGAGGGCGTGCTTGCCCGCAGAACTGAGAACACGCTGTTGGGCAGAGCTGCAACTGACCGCCGGAGTTCAGCTGTCGCCGGACGGCAGAAGGCGAAGAACGAAGCCGCTTGCGAGCGGCGCAGTGCAGCGAAGAGCTCTCCGAATTCGCCGCTAGCTCCACGGTCCTTCTCAGCTGCGAGTAGCAGCGCTCGCAGTACACGGAGCTTCGCAAGGCCCGAAGACCCGGAGGGAAGTATCGCACACGAAATGTGCCAGGACAGAGACGTGTTCTACGTTGTCCCTTCTCGTCATGCAGTTTGTGCCTCTGCTGCTTGTGCTGTTAGGAATCGCTCCTTGAAAGACGAGCGAGAGCGTCCTTCCGGGTGCATTGCACTGAGTCGAGTGCTCGCTCGGACTTTGCTCCCGGGGCCAAGGCAAGAGGGCGTGCTTGCCCGCAGAACTGAGAACACGCTGTTGGGCAGAGCTGCAACTGACCGCCGGAGTTCAGCTGTCGCCGGACGCAGAAGGCGAAGAACGAAGCCGCTTGCGAGCGGCGCAGTGCAGCGAAGAGCTCTCCGAATTCGCCGCTAGCTCCACGGTCCTTCTCAGCTGCGAGTAGCAGCGCTCGCAGTACACGGAGCTTCGCAAGGCCCGAAGACCCGGAGGGAAGTATCGCACACGAAAATGTGCAGGACAGAGACGTGTTCTACGTTGTCCCTTCTCGTCATGCAGTTTGTGCCTCTGCTGCTTCTGCTGTTAGGAATCGCTCCTTGAAAGACGAGCGAGAGCGTCCTTCCGGTGCATTGCACTGAGTCGAGTGCTCGCTCGGGACTTTGCTCCCGGGGCCAAGGCAAGAGGCGTGCTTGCCCGCAGAACTGAGAACACGCTGTTGGGCAGAGCTGCAACTGACCGCCGGAGTTCAGCTGTCGCCGGACGGCAGAAGGCGAAGAACGAAGCCGCTTGCGAGCGGCGCAGTGCAGCGAAGAGCTCTCCGAATTCGCCGCTAGCTCCACGGTCCTTCTCAGCTGCGAGTAGCAGCGCTCGCAGTACACGGGAGCTTCGCAAGGCCCGAAGACCCGGAGGGAAGTATCGCACACGAAAATGTGCCAGGACAGAGACGTGTTCTACGTTGTCCCTTCTCGTCATGCAGTTTGTGCCTCTGCTGCTTGTGCTGTTAGGAATCGCTCCTTGAAAGACGAGCGAGAGCGTCCTTCCGGGTGCATTGCACTGAGTCGAGTGCTCGCTCGGGACTTTGCTCTCCGGGGCCAAGGCAAGAGGGCGTGCTTGCCCGCAGAACTGAGAACACGCTGTTGGGCAGAGCTGCAACTGACCGCCGGAGTTCAGCTGTCGCCGGACGGCAGAAGGCGAAGAACGAAGCCGCTTGCGAGCGGGCGCAGTGCAGCGAAGAGCTCTCCGAATTCGCCGCTAGCTCCACGGTCCTTCTCAGCTGCGAGTAGCAGCGCTCGCAGTACACGGAGCTTCGCAAGGCCCGAAGACCCGGAGGGAAGTATGGCACACGGAAATGTGCCAGGACAGAGACGTGTTCTACGTTGTCCCTTCTCGTCATGCAGTTTGTGCCTCTGCTGCTTGTGCTGTTAGGAATCGCTCCTTGAAAGACGAGCGAGAGCGTCCTTCCGGGTGCATTGCACTGAGTCGAGTGCTCGCTCGGAGACTTTGCTCTCGGGGCCAAGGCAAGAGGGCGTGCTTGCCCGCAGAACTGAGAACACGCTGTTGGGCAGAGCTGCAACTGACCGCCGGAGTTCAGCTCTCGCCGGACGGCAGAAGGCGAAGAACGAAGCCGCTTGCGAGCGGCGCAGTGCAGCGAAGAGCTCTCCGAATTCGCCGCTAGCTCCACGGTCCTTCTCAGCTGCGAGTAGCAGCGCTCGCAGTAACACGGAGCTTCGCAAGGCCCGAAGACCCGGAGGGAAGTATGGCACACGGAAATGTGCCAGGACAGAGACGTGTTCTACGTTGTCCCCTCTCGTCATGCAGTTTGTGCCTCTGCTGCTTTCTGCTGTTAGGAATCGCTCCTTGAAAGACGAGCGAGAGCGTCCTTCCGGGTGCATTGCACTGAGTCGAGTGCTCGCTCGGGACTTTGCTCTCGGGGCCAAGGCAAGAGGGCGTGCTTGCCCGCAGAACTGAGAACACGCTGTTGGGCAGAGCTGCAACTGACCGCCGGAGTTCAGCTGTCGCCGGACGGCAGAAGGCGAAGAACGAAGCCGCTTGCGAGCGGCGCAGTGCAGCGAAGAGCTCTCCGAATTCGCCGCTAGCTCCACGGTCCTTCTCAGCTGCGAGTAGCAGCGCTCGCAGTACACGGGGCTTCGCAAGGCCCGAAGACCCGGAGGGAAGTATCGCACACGGAAATGTGCCAGGACAGAGACGTGTTCTACGTTGTCCCTTCTCGTCATGCAGTTTGTGCCTCTGCTGCTTGTGCTGTTAGAATCGCTCCTTGAAAGACGAGCGAGAGCGTCCTTCCGGGTGCATTGCACTGAGTCGAGTGCTCGCTCGGGACTTTGCTCTCGGGGCCAAGGCAAGAGGGCGTGCTTGCCCGCAGAACTGAGAACACGCTGTTGGGCAGAGCTGCAACTGACCGCCGGAGTTCAGCTCTCGCCGGACGGCAGAAGGCGAAGAACGAAGCCGCTTGCGAGCGGCGCAGTGCAGCGAAGAGCTCTCCGAATTCGCCGCTAGCTCCACGGTCCTTCTCAGCTGCGAGTAGCAGCGCTCGCAGTACACGGAGCTTCGCAAGGCCCGAAGACCCGAGGGAAGTATCGCACACGAAAATGTGCCAGGACAGAGACGTGTTCTACGTTGTCCCTTCTCGTCATGCAGTTTGTGCCTCTGCTGCTTCTGCTGTTAGGAATCGCTCCTTGAAAGACGAGCGAGAGCGTCCTTCCGGGTGCATTGCACTGAGTCGAGTGCTCGCTCGGGACTTTGCTCTCGGGGCCAAGGCAAGAGGGCGTGCTTGCCCGCAGAACTGAGAACACGCTGTTGGGCAGAGCTGCAACTGACCGCCGGAGTTCAGCTGTCGCCGGACGGCAGAAGGCGAAGAACGAAGCCGCTTGCGAGCGGCGCAGTGCAGCGAAGAGCTCTCCGAATTCGCCGCTAGCTCCACGGTCCTTCTCAGCTGCGAGTAGCAGCGCTCGCAGTACACGGAGCTTCGCAAGGCCCGAAGACCCGGAGGGAAGTATGGCACACGGAAATGTGCCAGGACAGAGACGTGTTCTACGTTGTCCCTTCTCGTCATGCAGTTTGTGCCTCTGCTGCTTGTGCTGTTAGGAATCGCTCCTTGAAAGACGAGCGAGAGCGTCCTTCCGGGTGCATTGCACTGAGTCGAGTGCTCGCTCGGGACTTTGCTCTCGGGGCCAAGGCAAGAGGGCGTGCTTGCCCGCAGAACTGAGAACACGCTGTTGGGCAGAGCTGCAACTGACCGCCGGAGTTCAGCTGTCGCCGGACGGCAGAAGGCGAAGAACGAAGCCGCTTGCGAGCGGCGCAGTGCAGCGAAGAGCTCTCCGAATTCGCCGCTAGCTCCACGGTCCTTCTGAGCTCGAGTAGCAGCGCTCGCAGTACACGGAGCTTCGCAAGGCCCGAAGACCCGGAGGGAAGTATCGCACACGAAAATGTGCCAGGACAGAGAGGTGTTCTACGTTGTCCCTTCTCGTCATGCAGTTTGTGCCTCTGCTGCTTGTGCTGTTAGGAATCGCTCCTGAAAGACGAGCGAGAGCGTCCTTCCGGGTGCATTGCACTGAGTCGAGTGCTCGCTCGGGACTTTGCTCTCGGGCCAAGGCAAGAGGGCGTGCTTGCCCGCAGAACTGAGAACACGCTGTTGGGCAGAGCTGCAACTGACCGCCGGAGTTCAGCTGTCGCCGGACGGCAGAAGGCGAAGAACGAAGCCGCTTGCGAGCGGCGCAGTGCAGCGAAGAGCTCTCCGAATTCGCCGCTAGCTCCACGGTCCTTCTGAGCTGCGAGTAGCAGCGCTCGCAGTACAACGGAGCTTCGCAAGGCCCGAAGACCCGGAGGGAAGTATCGCACACGAAAATGTGCCAGGACAGAGACGTGTTCTACGTTGTCCCTTCTCGTCATGCAGTTTGTGCCTCTGCTGCTTCTGCTGTTAGGAATCGCTCCTTGAAAGACGAGCGAGAGCGTCCTTCCGGGTGCATTGCACTGAGTCGAGTGCTCGCTCGGGACTTTGCTCCGGGGCCAAGGCAAGAGGGCGTGCTTGCCCGCAGAACTGAGAACACGCTGTTGGGCAGAGCTGCAACTGACCGCCGGAGTTCAGCTGTCGCCGGACGGCAGAAGGCGAAGAACGAAGCCGCTTGCGAGCGGCGCAGTGCAGCGAAGAGCTCTCCGAATTCGCCGCTAGCTCCACGGTCCTTCTGAGCTGCGAGTAGCAGCGCTCGCAGTACACGGAGCTTCGCAAGGCCCGAAGACCCGGAGGGAAGTATCGCACACGAAAATGTGCCAGGACAGAGACGTGTTCTACGTTGTCCCTTCTCGTCATGCAGTTTGTGCCTCTGCTGCTTGTGCTGTTAGGAATCGCTCCTTGAAAGACGAGCGAGAGCGTCCTTCCGGGTGCATTGCACTGAGTCGAGTGCTCGCTCGGGACTTTGCTCCCGGGGCCAAGGCAAGAGGGCGTGCTTGCCCGCAGAACTGAGAACACGCTGTTGGGCAGAGCTGCAACTGACCGCCGGAGTTCAGCTGTCGCCGGACGGCAGAAGGCGAAGAACGAAGCCGCTTGCGAGCGGCGCAGTGCAGCGAAGAGCTCTCCGAATTCGCCGCTAGCTCCACGGTCCTTCTGAGCTGCGAGTAGCAGCGCTCGCAGTACACGGAGCTTCGCAAGGCCCGAAGACCCGGAGGGAAGTATCGCACACGAAAATGTGCCAGGACAGAGACGTGTTCTACGTTGTCCCTTCTCGTCATGCAGTTTGTGCCTCTGCTGCTTGTGCTGTTAGGAATCGCTCCTTGAAAGACGAGCGAGAGCGTCCTTCCGGGTGCATTGCACTGAGTCGAGTGCTCGCTCGGGACCTTTGCTCTCGGGGCCAAGGCAAGAGGGGCGTGCTTGCCCGCAGAACTGAGAACACGCTGTTGGGCAGAGCTGCAACTGACCGCCGGAGTTCAGACTGTCGCCGGACGGCAGAAGGCGAAGAACGAAGCCGCTTGCGAGCGGCGCAGTGCAGCGAAGAGCTCTCCGAATTCGCCGCTAGCTCCACGGTCCTTCTCAGCTGCGAGTAGCAGCGCTCGCAGTACACGGAGCTTCGCAAGGCCCGAAGACCCGGAGGGAAGTTTCGCACACGAAAATGTGCCAGGACAGAGACGTGTTCTACGTTGTCCCTTCTCGTCATGCAGTTTGTGCCTCTGCTGCTTGTGCTGTTAGGAATCGCTCCTTGAAAGACGAGCGAGAGCGTCCTTCCGGGTGCATTGCACTGAGTCGAGTGCTCGCTCGGGACTTTGCTCTCGGGGCCAAGGCAAGAGGGCGTGCTTGCCCGCAGAACTGAGAACACGCTGTTGGGCAGAGCTGCAACTGACCGCCAGGAGTTCAGCTCTCGCCGGACGGCAGAAGGCGAAGAACGAAGCCGCTTGCGAGCGGCGCAGTGCAGCCGAAGAGCTCTCCGAATTCGCCGCTAGCTCACGGTCCTTCTCAGCTGCGAGTAGCAGCGCTCGCAGTACACGGAGGCTTCGCAAGGCCCGAAGACCCGGAGGGAAGTATCGCACACGAAAATGTGCCAGGACAGAGACGTGTTCTACGTTGTCCCTTCTCGTCATGCAGTTTGTGCCTCTGCTGCTTGTGCTGTTAGGATCGCTCCTTGAAAAGACGAGCGAGAGCGTCCTTCCGGGTGCAGTTTGCACTGAGTCGAGTGCTCGCTTCGGGGACTTTGCTCCCTGGGGCCAAGGCAAGAGGGGGCGTGCTTGCCCGCAGAACTGAGAACACGCTGTTGGGCAGAGCTGCAACTGACCTGCCGGAGTTCAGCTGTCGCCGGACGGCAGAAGGCGAAGAACGAAGCCGCTTGCGAGCGGCGCAGTGCAGCGAAGAGCTCTCCGAATTCGCCGCTAGCTCCACGGTCCTTCTGAGCTGCGAGTAGCAGCGCTCGCAGTACACGGAGCTTCGCAAGGCCCGAAGACCCGGAGGGAAGTATCGCACACGAAAATGTGCCAGGACAGAGACGTGTTCTACGTTGTCCCTTCTCGTCATGCAGTTTGTGCCTCTGCTGCTTCTGCTGTTAGGAATCGCTCCTTGAAAGACGAGCGAGAGCGTCCTTCCGGGTAGCATTGCACTGAGTCGAGTGCTCGCTCGGGACTTTGCTCACGGGGCTAAGGCAAGAGGGCGTGCTTGCCCGCAGAACTGAGAACACGCTGTTGGGCAGAGCTGCAACTGACCGCCGGAGTTCAGCTCTCGCCGGACGGCAGAAGGCGAAGAACGAAGCCGCTTGCGAGCGGCGCAGTGCAGCGAAGAGCTCTCCGAATTCGCCGCTAGCTCCACGGTCCTTCTCAGCTGCGAGTAGCAGCGCTCGCAGTACACGGAGCTTCGCAAGGCCCGAAGACCCGGAGGGAAGTATCGCACACGAAAATGTGCCAGGACAGAGACGTGTTCTACGTTGTCCCTTCTCGTCATGCAGTTTTGTGCCTCTGCTGCTTGTGCTGTTAGGAATCGCTCCTTGAAAGACGAGCGAGAGCGTCCTTCCGGGTGCATTGCACTGAGTCGAGTGCTCGCTCGGGACTTTGCTCCCGGGGCCAAGGCAAGAGGGCGTGCTTGCCCGCAGAACTGAGAACACGCTGTTGGGCAGAGCTGCAACTTGACCGCCGGAGTTCAGCTCTCGCCGGACGGCAGAAGGCGAAGAACGAAGCCGCTTGCGAGCGGCGCAGTGCAGCGAAGAGCTCTCCGAATTCGCCGCTAGCTCCACGGTCCTTCTCAGCTGCGAGTAGCAGCGCTCGCAGTACACGGAGCTTCGCAGGCCCGAAGACCCGGAGGGAAGTATCGCACACGAAAATGTGCCAGGACAGAGACGTGTTCTACGTTGTCCATCTCGTCATGCAGTTTGTGCCTCTGCTGCTTGTGCTGTTAGGAATCGCTCCTTGAAAGACGAGCGAGAGCGTCCTTCCGGGTGCATTGCACTGAGTCGAGTGCTCGCTCGGGACTTTGCTCCCGGGGCCAAGGCAAGAGGGCGTGCTTGCCCGCAGAACTGAGAACACGCTGTTGGGCAGAGCTGCAACTGACCGCCGGAGTTCAGCTCTCGCCGGACGGCAGAAGGCGAAGAACGAAGCCGCTTGCGAGCGGCGCAGTGCAGCCGAAGAGCTCTCCGAATTCGCCGCTAGCTCCACGGTCCTTCTCAGCTGCGAGTAGCAGCGCTCGCAGTACACGGAGCTTCGCAAGGCCCGAAGACCCGGAGGGAAGTATCGCACACGAAAATGTGCCAGGACAGAGACGTGTTCTACGTTGTCCCTTCTCGTCATGCAGTTTGTGCCTCTGCTGCTTGTGCTGTTAGGAATCGCTCCTTGAAAGACGAGCGAGAGCGTCCTTCCGGGTGCATTGCACTGAGTCGAGTGCTCGCTCGGGACTTTGCTCCCGGGGCCAAGGCAAGAGGGCGTGCTTGCCCGCAGAACTGAGAACACGCTGTTGGGCAGAGCTGCAACTGACCGCCGGAGTTCAGCTGTCGCCGGACGGCAGAAGGCGAAGAACGAAGCCGCTTGCGAGCGGCGCAGTGCAGCGAAGAGCTCTCCGAATTCGCCGCTAGCTCCACGGTCCTTCTCAGCTGCGAGTAGCAGCGCTCGCAGTACACGGAGCTTCGCAAGGCCCGAAGACCCGGAGGGAAGTATCGCACACGAAAATGTGCCAGGACAGAGACGTGTTCTACGTTGTCCCTTCTCGTCATGCAGTTTGTGCCTCTGCTGCTTGTGCTGTTAGGAATCGCTCCTTGAAAGACGAGCGAGAGCGTCCTTCCGGGTGCATTGCACTGAGTCGAGTGCTCGCTCGGGACTTTGCTCACGGGGCTAAGGCAAGAGGGCGTGCTTGCCCGCAGAACTGAGAACACGCTGTTGGGCAGAGCTGCAACTGACCGCCGGAGTTCAGCTGTCGCCGGACGGCAGAAGGCGAAGAACGAAGCCGCTTGCGAGCGGCGCAGTGCAGCGAAGAGCTCTCCGAATTCGCCGCTAGCTCCACGGTCCTTCTCAGCTGCGAGTAGCAGCGCTCGCAGTACACGGAGCTTCGCAAGGCCCGAAGACCCGGAGGGAAGTATCGCACACGAAAATGTGCCAGGACAGAGAGGTGTTCTACGTTGTCCCTTCTCGTCATGCAGTTTGTGCCTCTGCTGCTTCTGCTGTTAGGAATCGCTCCTTGAAAGACGAGCGAGAGCGTCCTTCCGGGTGCATTGCACTGAGTCGAGTGCTCGCTCGGGACTTTGCTCCCGGGGCCAAGGCAAGAGGGCGTGCTTGCCCGCAGAACTGAGAACACGCTGTTGGGCAGAGCTGCAACTGACCGCCGGAGTTCAGCTGTCGCCGGACGGCAGAAGGCGAAGAACGAAGCCGCTTGCGAGCGGCGCAGTGCAGCGAAGAGCTCTCCGAATTCGCCGCTAGCTCCACGGTCCTTCTCAGCTGCGAGTAGCAGCGCTCGCAGTACACGGAGCTTCGCAAGGCCCGAAGACCCGGAGGGAAGTATCGCACACGAAAATGTGCCAGGACAGAGACGTGTTCTACGTTGTCCCTTCTCGTCATGCAGTTTGTGCCTCTGCTGCTTGTGCTGTTAGGAATCGCTCCTTGAAAGACGAGCGAGAGCGTCCTTCCGGGTGCATTGCACTGAGTCGAGTGCTCGCTCGGGACTTTGCTCCCGGGGCCAAGGCAAGAGGGCGTGCTTGCCCGCAGAACTGAGAACACGCTGTTGGGCAGAGCTGCAACTGACCGCCGGAGTTCAGCTCTCGCCGGACGGCAGAAGGCGAAGAACGAAGCCGCTTGCGAGCGGCGCAGTGCAGCGAAGAGCTCTCCGAATTCGCCGCTAGCTCCACGGTCCTTCTGAGCTGCGAGTAGCAGCGCTCGCAGTACACGGAGCTTCGCAAGGCCCGAAGACCCGGAGGGAAGTATCGCACACGAAAATGTGCCAGGACAGAGACGTGTTCTACGTTGTCCCTTCTCGTCATGCAGTTTGTGCCTCTGCTGCTTGTGCTGTTAGGAATCGCTCCTTGAAAGACGAGCGAGAGCGTCCTTCCGGGTGCATTGCACTGAGTCGAGTGCTCGCTCGGGACTTTGCTCCCGGGGCCAAGGCAAGAGGGCGTGCTTGCCCGCAGAACTGAGAACACGCTGTTGGGCAGAGCTGCAACTGACCGCCGGAGTTCAGCTGTCGCCGGACGGCAGAAGGCGAAGAACGAAGCCGCTTGCGAGCGGCGCAGTGCAGCGAAGAGCTCTCCGAATTCGCCGCTAGCTCCACGGTCCTTCTCAGCTGCGAGTAGCAGCGCTCGCAGTACACGGAGCTTCGCAAGGCCCGAAGACCCGGAGGGAAGTATCGCACACGAAAATGTGCCAGGACAGAGACGTGTTCTACGTTGTCCCTTCTCGTCATGCAGTTTGTGCCTCTGCTGCTTGTGCTGTTAGGAATCGCTCCTTGAAAGACGAGCGAGAGCGTCCTTCCGGGTGCATTGCACTGAGTCGAGTGCTCGCTCGGGACTTTGCTCCCGGGGCCAAGGCAAGAGGGCGTGCTTGCCCGCAGAACTGAGAACACGCTGTTGGGCAGAGCTGCAACTGACCGCCGGAGTTCAGCTGTCGCCGGACGGCAGAAGGCGAAGAACGAAGCCGCTTGCGAGCGGCGCAGTGCAGCGAAGAGCTCTCCGAATTCGCCGCTAGCTCCACGGTCCTTCTGAGCTGCGAGTAGCAGCGCTCGCAGTACACGGAGCTTCGCAAGGCCCGAAGACCCGGAGGGAAGTATCGCACACGAAAATGTGCCAGGACAGAGACGTGTTCTACGTTGTCCCTTCTCGTCATGCAGTTTGTGCCTCTGCTGCTTGTGCTGTTAGGAATCGCTCCTTGAAAGACGAGCGAGAGCGTCCTTCCGGGTGCATTGCACTGAGTCGAGTGCTCGCTCGGGACTTTGCTCTCGGGGCCAAGGCAAGAGGGCGTGCTTGCCCGCAGAACTGAGAACACGCTGTTGGGCAGAGCTGCAACTGACCGCCGGAGTTCAGCTGTCGCCGGACGGCAGAAGGCGAAGAACGAAGCCGCTTGCGAGCGGCGCAGTGCAGCGAAGAGCTCTCCGAATTCGCCGCTAGCTCCACGGTCCTTCTCAGCTGCGAGTAGCAGCGCTCGCAGTACACGGAGCTTCGCAAGGCCCGAAGACCCGGAGGGAAGTATGGCACACGGAAATGTGCCAGGACAGAGACGTGTTCTACGTTGTCCCTTCTCGTCATGCAGTTTGTGCCTCTGCTGCTTGTGCTGTTAGGAATCGCTCCTTGAAAGACGAGCGAGAGCGTCCTTCCGGGTGCATTGCACTGAGTCGAGTGCTCGCTCGGGACTTTGCTCTCGGGGCCAAGGCAAGAGGGCGTGCTTGCCCGCAGAACTGAGAACACGCTGTTGGGCAGAGCTGCAACTGACCGCCGGAGTTCAGCTCTCGCCGGACGGCAGAAGGCGAAGAACGAAGCCGCTTGCGAGCGGCGCAGTGCAGCGAAGAGCTCTCCGAATTCGCCGCTAGCTCCACGGTCCTTCTGAGCTGCGAGTAGCAGCGCTCGCAGTACACGGAGCTTCGCAAGGCCCGAAGACCCGGAGGGAAGTATGGCACACGGAAATGTGCCAGGACAGAGACGTGTTCTACGTTGTCCCCTCTCGTCATGCAGTTTGTGCCTCTGCTGCTTCTGCTGTTAGGAATCGCTCCTTGAAAGACGAGCGAGAGCGTCCTTCCGGGTGCATTGCACTGAGTCGAGTGCTCGCTCGGGACTTTGCTCTCGGGGCCAAGGCAAGAGGGCGTGCTTGCCCGCAGAACTGAGAACACGCTGTTGGGCAGAGCTGCAACTGACCGCCGGAGTTCAGCTGTCGCCGGACGGCAGAAGGCGAAGAACGAAGCCGCTTGCGAGCGGCGCAGTGCAGCGAAGAGCTCTCCGAATTCGCCGCTAGCTCCACGGTCCTTCTCAGCTGCGAGTAGCAGCGCTCGCAGTACACGGGGCTTCGCAAGGCCCGAAGACCCGGAGGGAAGTATCGCACACGGAAATGTGCCAGGACAGAGACGTGTTCTACGTTGTCCCTTCTCGTCATGCAGTTTGTGCCTCTGCTGCTTGTGCTGTTAGGAATCGCTCCTTGAAAGACGAGCGAGAGCGTCCTTCCGGGTGCATTGCACTGAGTCGAGTGCTCGCTCGGGACTTTGCTCTCGGGGCCAAGGCAAGAGGGCGTGCTTGCCCGCAGAACTGAGAACACGCTGTTGGGCAGAGCTGCAACTGACCGCCGGAGTTCAGCTGTCGCCGGACGGCAGAAGGCGAAGAACGAAGCCGCTTGCGAGCGGCGCAGTGCAGCGAAGAGCTCTCCGAATTCGCCGCTAGCTCCACGGTCCTTCTCAGCTGCGAGTAGCAGCGCTCGCAGTACACGGAGCTTCGCAAGGCCCGAAGACCCGGAGGGAAGTATCGCACACGAAAATGTGCCAGGACAGAGACGTGTTCTACGTTGTCCCTTCTCGTCATGCAGTTTGTGCCTCTGCTGCTTCTGCTGTTAGGAATCGCTCCTTGAAAGACGAGCGAGAGCGTCCTTCCGGGTGCATTGCACTGAGTCGAGTGCTCGCTCGGGACTTTGCTCTCGGGGCCAAGGCAAGAGGGCGTGCTTGCCCGCAGAACTGAGAACACGCTGTTGGGCAGAGCTGCAACTGACCGCCGGAGTTCAGCTGTCGCCGGACGGCAGAAGGCGAAGAACGAAGCCGCTTGCGAGCGGCGCAGTGCAGCGAAGAGCTCTCCGAATTCGCCGCTAGCTCCACGGTCCTTCTCAGCTGCGAGTAGCAGCGCTCGCAGTACACGGGGCTTCGCAAGGCCCGAAGACCCGGAGGGAAGTATGGCACACGGAAATGTGCCAGGACAGAGACGTGTTCTACGTTGTCCCTTCTCGTCATGCAGTTTGTGCCTCTGCTGCTTGTGCTGTTAGGAATCGCTCCTTGAAAGACGAGCGAGAGCGTCCTTCCGGGTGCATTGCACTGAGTCGAGTGCTCGCTCGGGACTTTGCTCTCGGGGCCAAGGCAAGAGGGCGTGCTTGCCCGCAGAACTGAGAACACGCTGTTGGGCAGAGCTGCAACTGACCGCCGGAGTTCAGCTCTCGCCGGACGGCAGAAGGCGAAGAACGAAGCCGCTTGCGAGCGGCGCAGTGCAGCGAAGAGCTCTCCGAATTCGCCGCTAGCTCCACGGTCCTTCTCAGCTGCGAGTAGCAGCGCTCGCAGTACACGGAGCTTCGCAAGGCCCGAAGACCCGGAGGGAAGTATGGCACACGGAAATGTGCCAGGACAGAGACGTGTTCTACGTTGTCCCTTCTCGTCATGCAGTTTGTGCCTCTGCTGCTTGTGCTGTTAGGAATCGCTCCTTGAAAGACGAGCGAGAGCGTCCTTCCGGGTGCATTGCACTGAGTCGAGTGCTCGCTCGGGACTTTGCTCTCGGGGCCAAGGCAAGAGGGCGTGCTTGCCCGCAGAACTGAGAACACGCTGTTGGGCAGAGCTGCAACTGACCGCCGGAGTTCAGCTGTCGCCGGACGGCAGAAGGCGAAGAACGAAGCCGCTTGCGAGCGGCGCAGTGCAGCGAAGAGCTCTCCGAATTCGCCGCTAGCTCCACGGTCCTTCTGAGCTGCGAGTAGCAGCGCTCGCAGTACACGGAGCTTCGCAAGGCCCGAAGACCCGGAGGGAAGTATCGCACACGAAAATGTGCCAGGACAGAGAGGTGTTCTACGTTGTCCCTTCTCGTCATGCAGTTTGTGCCTCTGCTGCTTGTGCTGTTAGGAATCGCTCCTTGAAAGACGAGCGAGAGCGTCCTTCCGGGTGCATTGCACTGAGTCGAGTGCTCGCTCGGGACTTTGCTCTCGGGGCCAAGGCAAGAGGGCGTGCTTGCCCGCAGAACTGAGAACACGCTGTTGGGCAGAGCTGCAACTGACCGCCGGAGTTCAGCTGTCGCCGGACGGCAGAAGGCGAAGAACGAAGCCGCTTGCGAGCGGCGCAGTGCAGCGAAGAGCTCTCCGAATTCGCCGCTAGCTCCACGGTCCTTCTGAGCTGCGAGTAGCAGCGCTCGCAGTACACGGAGCTTCGCAAGGCCCGAAGACCCGGAGGGAAGTATCGCACACGAAAATGTGCCAGGACAGAGACGTGTTCTACGTTGTCCCTTCTCGTCATGCAGTTTGTGCCTCTGCTGCTTGTGCTGTTAGGAATCGCTCCTTGAAAGACGAGCGAGAGCGTCCTTCCGGGTGCATTGCACTGAGTCGAGTGCTCGCTCGGGACTTTGCTCTCGGGGCCAAGGCAAGAGGGCGTGCTTGCCCGCAGAACTGAGAACACGCTGTTGGGCAGAGCTGCAACTGACCGCCGGAGTTCAGCTGTCGCCGGACGGCAGAAGGCGAAGAACGAAGCCGCTTGCGAGCGGCGCAGTGCAGCGAAGAGCTCTCCGAATTCGCCGCTAGCTCCACGGTCCTTCTGAGCTGCGAGTAGCAGCGCTCGCAGTACACGGAGCTTCGCAAGGCCCGAAGACCCGGAGGGAAGTATCGCACACGAAAATGTGCCAGGACAGAGAGGTGTTCTACGTTGTCCCTTCTCGTCATGCAGTTTGTGCCTCTGCTGCTTGTGCTGTTAGGAATCGCTCCTTGAAAGACGAGCGAGAGCGTCCTTCCGGGTGCATTGCACTGAGTCGAGTGCTCGCTCGGGACTTTGCTCTCGGGGCCAAGGCAAGAGGGCGTGCTTGCCCGCAGAACTGAGAACACGCTGTTGGGCAGAGCTGCAACTGACCGCCGGAGTTCAGCTGTCGCCGGACGGCAGAAGGCGAAGAACGAAGCCGCTTGCGAGCGGCGCAGTGCAGCGAAGAGCTCTCCGAATTCGCCGCTAGCTCCACGGTCCTTCTGAGCTGCGAGTAGCAGCGCTCGCAGTACACGGAGCTTCGCAAGGCCCGAAGACCCGGAGGGAAGTATCGCACACGAAAATGTGCCAGGACAGAGAGGTGTTCTACGTTGTCCCTTCTCGTCATGCAGTTTGTGCCTCTGCTGCTTCTGCTGTTAGGAATCGCTCCTTGAAAGACGAGCGAGAGCGTCCTTCCGGGTGCATTGCACTGAGTCGAGTGCTCGCTCGGGACTTTGCTCCCGGGGCCAAGGCAAGAGGGCGTGCTTGCCCGCAGAACTGAGAACACGCTGTTGGGCAGAGCTGCAACTGACCGCCGGAGTTCAGCTGTCGCCGGACGGCAGAAGGCGAAGAACGAAGCCGCTTGCGAGCGGCGCAGTGCAGCGAAGAGCTCTCCGAATTCGCCGCTAGCTCCACGGTCCTTCTGAGCTGCGAGTAGCAGCGCTCGCAGTACACGGAGCTTCGCAAGGCCCGAAGACCCGGAGGGAAGTATCGCACACGAAAATGTGCCAGGACAGAGACGTGTTCTACGTTGTCCCTTCTCGTCATGCAGTTTGTGCCTCTGCTGCTTGTGCTGTTAGGAATCGCTCCTTGAAAGACGAGCGAGAGCGTCCTTCCGGGTGCATTGCACTGAGTCGAGTGCTCGCTCGGGACTTTGCTCCCGGGGCCAAGGCAAGAGGGCGTGCTTGCCCGCAGAACTGAGAACACGCTGTTGGGCAGAGCTGCAACTGACCGCCGGAGTTCAGCTGTCGCCGGACGGCAGAAGGCGAAGAACGAAGCCGCTTGCGAGCGGCGCAGTGCAGCGAAGAGCTCTCCGAATTCGCCGCTAGCTCCACGGTCCTTCTGAGCTGCGAGTAGCAGCGCTCGCAGTACACGGAGCTTCGCAAGGCCCGAAGACCCGGAGGGAAGTATGGCACACGAAAATGTGCCAGGACAGAGACGTGTTCTACGTTGTCCCTTCTCGTCATGCAGTTTGTGCCTCTGCTGCTTGTGCTGTTAGGAATCGCTCCTTGAAAGACGAGCGAGAGCGTCCTTCCGGGTGCATTGCACTGAGTCGAGTGCTCGCTCGGGACTTTGCTCTCGGGGCCAAGGCAAGAGGGCGTGCTTGCCCGCAGAACTGAGAACACGCTGTTGGGCAGAGCTGCAACTGACCGCCGGAGTTCAGCTGTCGCCGGACGGCAGAAGGCGAAGAACGAAGCCGCTTGCGAGCGGCGCAGTGCAGCGAAGAGCTCTCCGAATTCGCCGCTAGCTCCACGGTCCTTCTGAGCTGCGAGTAGCAGCGCTCGCAGTACACGGAGCTTCGCAAGGCCCGAAGACCCGGAGGGAAGTATCGCACACGAAAATGTGCCAGGACAGAGACGTGTTCTACGTTGTCCCCTCTCGTCATGCAGTTTGTGCCTCTGCTGCTTGTGCTGTTAGGAATCGCTCCTTGAAAGACGAGCGAGAGCGTCCTTCCGGGTGCATTGCACTGAGTCGAGTGCTCGCTCGGGACTTTGCTCCCGGGGCCAAGGCAAGAGGGCGTGCTTGCCCGCAGAACTGAGAACACGCTGTTGGGCAGAGCTGCAACTGACCGCCGGAGTTCAGCTGTCGCCGGACGGCAGAAGGCGAAGAACGAAGCCGCTTGCGAGCGGCGCAGTGCAGCGAAGAGCTCTCCGAATTCGCCGCTAGCTCCACGGTCCTTCTGAGCTGCGAGTAGCAGCGCTCGCAGTACACGGAGCTTCGCAAGGCCCGAAGACCCGGAGGGAAGTATCGCACACGAAAATGTGCCAGGACAGAGACGTGTTCTACGTTGTCCCTTCTCGTCATGCAGTTTGTGCCTCTGCTGCTTGTGCTGTTAGGAATCGCTCCTTGAAAGACGAGCGAGAGCGTCCTTCCGGGTGCATTGCACTGAGTCGAGTGCTCGCTCGGGACTTTGCTCTCGGGGCCAAGGCAAGAGGGCGTGCTTGCCCGCAGAACTGAGAACACGCTGTTGGGCAGAGCTGCAACTGACCGCCGGAGTTCAGCTGTCGCCGGACGGCAGAAGGCGAAGAACGAAGCCGCTTGCGAGCGGCGCAGTGCAGCGAAGAGCTCTCCGAATTCGCCGCTAGCTCCACGGTCCTTCTGAGCTGCGAGTAGCAGCGCTCGCAGTACACGGAGCTTCGCAAGGCCCGAAGACCCGGAGGGAAGTATCGCACACGAAAATGTGCCAGGACAGAGACGTGTTCTACGTTGTCCCTTCTCGTCATGCAGTTTGTGCCTCTGCTGCTTGTGCTGTTAGGAATCGCTCCTTGAAAGACGAGCGAGAGCGTCCTTCCGGGTGCATTGCACTGAGTCGAGTGCTCGCTCGGGACTTTGCTCCCGGGGCCAAGGCAAGAGGGCGTGCTTGCCCGCAGAACTGAGAACACGCTGTTGGGCAGAGCTGCAACTGACCGCCGGAGTTCAGCTGTCGCCGGACGGCAGAAGGCGAAGAACGAAGCCGCTTGCGAGCGGCGCAGTGCAGCGAAGAGCTCTCCGAATTCGCCGCTAGCTCCACGGTCCTTCTCAGCTGCGAGTAGCAGCGCTCGCAGTACACGGAGCTTCGCAAGGCCCGAAGACCCGGAGGGAAGTATGGCACACGGAAATGTGCCAGGACAGAGACGTGTTCTACGTTGTCCCCTCTCGTCATGCAGTTTGTGCCTCTGCTGCTTGTGCTGTTAGGAATCGCTCCTTGAAAGACGAGCGAGAGCGTCCTTCCGGGTGCATTGCACTGAGTCGAGTGCTCGCTCGGGACTTTGCTCTCGGGGCCAAGGCAAGAGGGCGTGCTTGCCCGCAGAACTGAGAACACGCTGTTGGGCAGAGCTGCAACTGACCGCCGGAGTTCAGCTGTCGCCGGACGGCAGAAGGCGAAGAACGAAGCCGCTTGCGAGCGGCGCAGTGCAGCGAAGAGCTCTCCGAATTCGCCGCTAGCTCCACGGTCCTTCTCAGCTGCGAGTAGCAGCGCTCGCAGTACACGGAGCTTCGCAAGGCCCGAAGACCCGGAGGGAAGTATCGCACACGAAAATGTGCCAGGACAGAGACGTGTTCTACGTTGTCCCTTCTCGTCATGCAGTTTGTGCCTCTGCTGCTTGTGCTGTTAGGAATCGCTCCTTGAAAGACGAGCGAGAGCGTCCTTCCGGGTGCATTGCACTGAGTCGAGTGCTCGCTCGGGACTTTGCTCCCGGGGCCAAGGCAAGAGGGCGTGCTTGCCCGCAGAACTGAGAACACGCTGTTGGGCAGAGCTGCAACTGACCGCCGGAGTTCAGCTGTCGCCGGACGGCAGAAGGCGAAGAACGAAGCCGCTTGCGAGCGGCGCAGTGCAGCGAAGAGCTCTCCGAATTCGCCGCTAGCTCCACGGTCCTTCTCAGCTGCGAGTAGCAGCGCTCGCAGTACACGGAGCTTCGCAAGGCCCGAAGACCCGGAGGGAAGTATCGCACACGAAAATGTGCCAGGACAGAGACGTGTTCTACGTTGTCCCTTCTCGTCATGCAGTTTGTGCCTCTGCTGCTTCTGCTGTTAGGAATCGCTCCTTGAAAGACGAGCGAGAGCGTCCTTCCGGGTGCATTGCACTGAGTCGAGTGCTCGCTCGGGACTTTGCTCCCGGGGCCAAGGCAAGAGGGCGTGCTTGCCCGCAGAACTGAGAACACGCTGTTGGGCAGAGCTGCAACTGACCGCCGGAGTTCAGCTGTCGCCGGACGGCAGAAGGCGAAGAACGAAGCCGCTTGCGAGCGGCGCAGTGCAGCGAAGAGCTCTCCGAATTCGCCGCTAGCTCCACGGTCCTTCTCAGCTGCGAGTAGCAGCGCTCGCAGTACACGGAGCTTCGCAAGGCCCGAAGACCCGGAGGGAAGTATCGCACACGAAAATGTGCCAGGACAGAGACGTGTTCTACGTTGTCCCTTCTCGTCATGCAGTTTGTGCCTCTGCTGCTTGTGCTGTTAGGAATCGCTCCTTGAAAGACGAGCGAGAGCGTCCTTCCGGGTGCATTGCACTGAGTCGAGTGCTCGCTCGGGACTTTGCTCCCGGGGCCAAGGCAAGAGGGCGTGCTTGCCCGCAGAACTGAGAACACGCTGTTGGGCAGAGCTGCAACTGACCGCCGGAGTTCAGCTCTCGCCGGACGGCAGAAGGCGAAGAACGAAGCCGCTTGCGAGCGGCGCAGTGCAGCCGAAGAGCTCTCCGAATTCGCCGCTAGCTCCACGGTCCTTCTGAGCTGCGAGTAGCAGCGCTCGCAGTACACGGAGCTTCGCAAGGCCCGAAGACCCGGAGGGAAGTTTCGCACACGAAAATGTGCCAGGACAGAGACGTGTTCTACGTTGTCCCTTCTCGTCATGCAGTTTGTGCCTCTGCTGCTTGTGCTGTTAGGAATCGCTCCTTGAAAGACGAGCGAGAGCGTCCTTCCGGGTGCATTGCACTGAGTCGAGTGCTCGCTCGGGACTTTGCTCTCGGGGCCAAGGCAAGAGGGCGTGCTTGCCCGCAGAACTGAGAACACGCTGTTGGGCAGAGCTGCAACTGACCGCCGGAGTTCAGCTGTCGCCGGACGGCAGAAGGCGAAGAACGAAGCCGCTTGCGAGCGGCGCAGTGCAGCCGAAGAGCTCTCCGAATTCGCCGCTAGCTCCACGGTCCTTCTCAGCTGCGAGTAGCAGCGCTCGCAGTACACGGAGCTTCGCAAGGCCCGAAGACCCGGAGGGAAGTATCGCACACGAAAATGTGCCAGGACAGAGACGTGTTCTACGTTGTCCCTTCTCGTCATGCAGTTTGTGCCTCTGCTGCTTGTGCTGTTAGGAATCGCTCCTTGAAAGACGAGCGAGAGCGTCCTTCCGGGTGCATTGCACTGAGTCGAGTGCTCGCTCGGGACTTTGCTCTCGGGGCCAAGGCAAGAGGGCGTGCTTGCCCGCAGAACTGAGAACACGCTGTTGGGCAGAGCTGCAACTGACCGCCGGAGTTCAGCTGTCGCCGGACGGCAGAAGGCGAAGAACGAAGCCGCTTGCGAGCGGCGCAGTGCAGCGAAGAGCTCTCCGAATTCGCCGCTAGCTCCACGGTCCTTCTGAGCTGCGAGTAGCAGCGCTCGCAGTACACGGAGCTTCGCAAGGCCCGAAGACCCGGAGGGAAGTTTCGCACACGAAAATGTGCCAGGACAGAGACGTGTTCTACGTTGTCCCTTCTCGTCATGCAGTTTGTGCCTCTGCTGCTTGTGCTGTTAGGAATCGCTCCTTGAAAGACGAGCGAGAGCGTCCTTCCGGGTGCATTGCACTGAGTCGAGTGCTCGCTCGGGACTTTGCTCTCGGGGCCAAGGCAAGAGGGCGTGCTTGCCCGCAGAACTGAGAACACGCTGTTGGGCAGAGCTGCAACTGACCGCCGGAGTTCAGCTGTCGCCGGACGGCAGAAGGCGAAGAACGAAGCCGCTTGCGAGCGGCGCAGTGCAGCGAAGAGCTCTCCGAATTCGCCGCTAGCTCCACGGTCCTTCTGAGCTGCGAGTAGCAGCGCTCGCAGTACACGGAGCTTCGCAAGGCCCGAAGACCCGGAGGGAAGTATCGCACACGAAAATGTGCCAGGACAGAGACGTGTTCTACGTTGTCCCTTCTCGTCATGCAGTTTGTGCCTCTGCTGCTTCTGCTGTTAGGAATCGCTCCTTGAAAGACGAGCGAGAGCGTCCTTCCGGGTGCATTGCACTGAGTCGAGTGCTCGCTCGGGACTTTGCTCCCGGGGCCAAGGCAAGAGGGCGTGCTTGCCCGCAGAACTGAGAACACGCTGTTGGGCAGAGCTGCAACTGACCGCCGGAGTTCAGCTGTCGCCGGACGGCAGAAGGCGAAGAACGAAGCCGCTTGCGAGCGGCGCAGTGCAGCGAAGAGCTCTCCGAATTCGCCGCTAGCTCCACGGTCCTTCTGAGCTGCGAGTAGCAGCGCTCGCAGTACACGGAGCTTCGCAAGGCCCGAAGACCCGGAGGGAAGTATCGCACACGAAAATGTGCCAGGACAGAGACGTGTTCTACGTTGTCCCTTCTCGTCATGCAGTTTGTGCCTCTGCTGCTTGTGCTGTTAGGAATCGCTCCTTGAAAGACGAGCGAGAGCGTCCTTCCGGGTGCATTGCACTGAGTCGAGTGCTCGCTCGGGACTTTGCTCCCGGGGCCAAGGCAAGAGGGCGTGCTTGCCCGCAGAACTGAGAACACGCTGTTGGGCAGAGCTGCAACTGACCGCCGGAGTTCAGCTGTCGCCGGACGGCAGAAGGCGAAGAACGAAGCCGCTTGCGAGCGGCGCAGTGCAGCGAAGAGCTCTCCGAATTCGCCGCTAGCTCCACGGTCCTTCTGAGCTGCGAGTAGCAGCGCTCGCAGTACACGGAGCTTCGCAAGGCCCGAAGACCCGGAGGGAAGTATGGCACACGAAAATGTGCCAGGACAGAGACGTGTTCTACGTTGTCCCTTCTCGTCATGCAGTTTGTGCCTCTGCTGCTTGTGCTGTTAGGAATCGCTCCTTGAAAGACGAGCGAGAGCGTCCTTCCGGGTGCATTGCACTGAGTCGAGTGCTCGCTCGGGACTTTGCTCTCGGGGCCAAGGCAAGAGGGCGTGCTTGCCCGCAGAACTGAGAACACGCTGTTGGGCAGAGCTGCAACTGACCGCCGGAGTTCAGCTGTCGCCGGACGGCAGAAGGCGAAGAACGAAGCCGCTTGCGAGCGGCGCAGTGCAGCGAAGAGCTCTCCGAATTCGCCGCTAGCTCCACGGTCCTTCTGAGCTGCGAGTAGCAGCGCTCGCAGTACACGGAGCTTCGCAAGGCCCGAAGACCCGGAGGGAAGTATCGCACACGAAAATGTGCCAGGACAGAGACGTGTTCTACGTTGTCCCCTCTCGTCATGCAGTTTGTGCCTCTGCTGCTTGTGCTGTTAGGAATCGCTCCTTGAAAGACGAGCGAGAGCGTCCTTCCGGGTGCATTGCACTGAGTCGAGTGCTCGCTCGGGACTTTGCTCCCGGGGCCAAGGCAAGAGGGCGTGCTTGCCCGCAGAACTGAGAACACGCTGTTGGGCAGAGCTGCAACTGACCGCCGGAGTTCAGCTGTCGCCGGACGGCAGAAGGCGAAGAACGAAGCCGCTTGCGAGCGGCGCAGTGCAGCGAAGAGCTCTCCGAATTCGCCGCTAGCTCCACGGTCCTTCTGAGCTGCGAGTAGCAGCGCTCGCAGTACACGGAGCTTCGCAAGGCCCGAAGACCCGGAGGGAAGTATCGCACACGAAAATGTGCCAGGACAGAGACGTGTTCTACGTTGTCCCTTCTCGTCATGCAGTTTGTGCCTCTGCTGCTTGTGCTGTTAGGAATCGCTCCTTGAAAGACGAGCGAGAGCGTCCTTCCGGGTGCATTGCACTGAGTCGAGTGCTCGCTCGGGACTTTGCTCTCGGGGCCAAGGCAAGAGGGCGTGCTTGCCCGCAGAACTGAGAACACGCTGTTGGGCAGAGCTGCAACTGACCGCCGGAGTTCAGCTGTCGCCGGACGGCAGAAGGCGAAGAACGAAGCCGCTTGCGAGCGGCGCAGTGCAGCGAAGAGCTCTCCGAATTCGCCGCTAGCTCCACGGTCCTTCTGAGCTGCGAGTAGCAGCGCTCGCAGTACACGGAGCTTCGCAAGGCCCGAAGACCCGGAGGGAAGTATCGCACACGAAAATGTGCCAGGACAGAGACGTGTTCTACGTTGTCCCTTCTCGTCATGCAGTTTGTGCCTCTGCTGCTTGTGCTGTTAGGAATCGCTCCTTGAAAGACGAGCGAGAGCGTCCTTCCGGGTGCATTGCACTGAGTCGAGTGCTCGCTCGGGACTTTGCTCCCGGGGCCAAGGCAAGAGGGCGTGCTTGCCCGCAGAACTGAGAACACGCTGTTGGGCAGAGCTGCAACTGACCGCCGGAGTTCAGCTGTCGCCGGACGGCAGAAGGCGAAGAACGAAGCCGCTTGCGAGCGGCGCAGTGCAGCGAAGAGCTCTCCGAATTCGCCGCTAGCTCCACGGTCCTTCTGAGCTGCGAGTAGCAGCGCTCGCAGTACACGGAGCTTCGCAAGGCCCGAAGACCCGGAGGGAAGTATGGCACACGGAAATGTGCCAGGACAGAGACGTGTTCTACGTTGTCCCCTCTCGTCATGCAGTTTGTGCCTCTGCTGCTTGTGCTGTTAGGAATCGCTCCTTGAAAGACGAGCGAGAGCGTCCTTCCGGGTGCATTGCACTGAGTCGAGTGCTCGCTCGGGACTTTGCTCTCGGGGCCAAGGCAAGAGGGCGTGCTTGCCCGCAGAACTGAGAACACGCTGTTGGGCAGAGCTGCAACTGACCGCCGGAGTTCAGCTGTCGCCGGACGGCAGAAGGCGAAGAACGAAGCCGCTTGCGAGCGGCGCAGTGCAGCGAAGAGCTCTCCGAATTCGCCGCTAGCTCCACGGTCCTTCTCAGCTGCGAGTAGCAGCGCTCGCAGTACACGGAGCTTCGCAAGGCCCGAAGACCCGGAGGGAAGTATCGCACACGAAAATGTGCCAGGACAGAGACGTGTTCTACGTTGTCCCTTCTCGTCATGCAGTTTGTGCCTCTGCTGCTTGTGCTGTTAGGAATCGCTCCTTGAAAGACGAGCGAGAGCGTCCTTCCGGGTGCATTGCACTGAGTCGAGTGCTCGCTCGGGACTTTGCTCCCGGGGCCAAGGCAAGAGGGCGTGCTTGCCCGCAGAACTGAGAACACGCTGTTGGGCAGAGCTGCAACTGACCGCCGGAGTTCAGCTGTCGCCGGACGGCAGAAGGCGAAGAACGAAGCCGCTTGCGAGCGGCGCAGTGCAGCGAAGAGCTCTCCGAATTCGCCGCTAGCTCCACGGTCCTTCTCAGCTGCGAGTAGCAGCGCTCGCAGTACACGGAGCTTCGCAAGGCCCGAAGACCCGGAGGGAAGTATCGCACACGAAAATGTGCCAGGACAGAGACGTGTTCTACGTTGTCCCTTCTCGTCATGCAGTTTGTGCCTCTGCTGCTTCTGCTGTTAGGAATCGCTCCTTGAAAGACGAGCGAGAGCGTCCTTCCGGGTGCATTGCACTGAGTCGAGTGCTCGCTCGGGACTTTGCTCCCGGGGCCAAGGCAAGAGGGCGTGCTTGCCCGCAGAACTGAGAACACGCTGTTGGGCAGAGCTGCAACTGACCGCCGGAGTTCAGCTGTCGCCGGACGGCAGAAGGCGAAGAACGAAGCCGCTTGCGAGCGGCGCAGTGCAGCGAAGAGCTCTCCGAATTCGCCGCTAGCTCCACGGTCCTTCTCAGCTGCGAGTAGCAGCGCTCGCAGTACACGGAGCTTCGCAAGGCCCGAAGACCCGGAGGGAAGTATCGCACACGAAAATGTGCCAGGACAGAGACGTGTTCTACGTTGTCCCTTCTCGTCATGCAGTTTGTGCCTCTGCTGCTTGTGCTGTTAGGAATCGCTCCTTGAAAGACGAGCGAGAGCGTCCTTCCGGGTGCATTGCACTGAGTCGAGTGCTCGCTCGGGACTTTGCTCCCGGGGCCAAGGCAAGAGGGCGTGCTTGCCCGCAGAACTGAGAACACGCTGTTGGGCAGAGCTGCAACTGACCGCCGGAGTTCAGCTCTCGCCGGACGGCAGAAGGCGAAGAACGAAGCCGCTTGCGAGCGGCGCAGTGCAGCCGAAGAGCTCTCCGAATTCGCCGCTAGCTCCACGGTCCTTCTCAGCTGCGAGTAGCAGCGCTCGCAGTACACGGAGCTTCGCAAGGCCCGAAGACCCGGAGGGAAGTTTCGCACACGAAAATGTGCCAGGACAGAGACGTGTTCTACGTTGTCCCTTCTCGTCATGCAGTTTGTGCCTCTGCTGCTTGTGCTGTTAGGAATCGCTCCTTGAAAGACGAGCGAGAGCGTCCTTCCGGGTGCATTGCACTGAGTCGAGTGCTCGCTCGGGACTTTGCTCTCGGGGCCAAGGCAAGAGGGCGTGCTTGCCCGCAGAACTGAGAACACGCTGTTGGGCAGAGCTGCAACTGACCGCCGGAGTTCAGCTCTCGCCGGACGGCAGAAGGCGAAGAACGAAGCCGCTTGCGAGCGGCGCAGTGCAGCCGAAGAGCTCTCCGAATTCGCCGCTAGCTCCACGGTCCTTCTCAGCTGCGAGTAGCAGCGCTCGCAGTACACGGAGCTTCGCAAGGCCCGAAGACCCGGAGGGAAGTATCGCACACGAAAATGTGCCAGGACAGAGACGTGTTCTACGTTGTCCCTTCTCGTCATGCAGTTTGTGCCTCTGCTGCTTGTGCTGTTAGGAATCGCTCCTTGAAAGACGAGCGAGAGCGTCCTTCCGGGTGCATTGCACTGAGTCGAGTGCTCGCTCGGGACTTTGCTCCCGGGGCCAAGGCAAGAGGGCGTGCTTGCCCGCAGAACTGAGAACACGCTGTTGGGCAGAGCTGCAACTGACCGCCGGAGTTCAGCTGTCGCCGGACGGCAGAAGGCGAAGAACGAAGCCGCTTGCGAGCGGCGCAGTGCAGCGAAGAGCTCTCCGAATTCGCCGCTAGCTCCACGGTCCTTCTCAGCTGCGAGTAGCAGCGCTCGCAGTACACGGAGCTTCGCAAGGCCCGAAGACCCGGAGGGAAGTATCGCACACGAAAATGTGCCAGGACAGAGACGTGTTCTACGTTGTCCCTTCTCGTCATGCAGTTTGTGCCTCTGCTGCTTCTGCTGTTAGGAATCGCTCCTTGAAAGACGAGCGAGAGCGTCCTTCCGGGTGCATTGCACTGAGTCGAGTGCTCGCTCGGGACTTTGCTCACGGGGCTAAGGCAAGAGGGCGTGCTTGCCCGCAGAACTGAGAACACGCTGTTGGGCAGAGCTGCAACTGACCGCCGGAGTTCAGCTCTCGCCGGACGGCAGAAGGCGAAGAACGAAGCCGCTTGCGAGCGGCGCAGTGCAGCGAAGAGCTCTCCGAATTCGCCGCTAGCTCCACGGTCCTTCTCAGCTGCGAGTAGCAGCGCTCGCAGTACACGGAGCTTCGCAAGGCCCGAAGACCCGGAGGGAAGTATCGCACACGAAAATGTGCCAGGACAGAGACGTGTTCTACGTTGTCCCTTCTCGTCATGCAGTTTGTGCCTCTGCTGCTTCTGCTGTTAGGAATCGCTCCTTGAAAGACGAGCGAGAGCGTCCTTCCGGGTGCATTGCACTGAGTCGAGTGCTCGCTCGGGACTTTGCTCCCGGGGCCAAGGCAAGAGGGCGTGCTTGCCCGCAGAACTGAGAACACGCTGTTGGGCAGAGCTGCAACTGACCGCCGGAGTTCAGCTCTCGCCGGACGGCAGAAGGCGAAGAACGAAGCCGCTTGCGAGCGGCGCAGTGCAGCGAAGAGCTCTCCGAATTCGCCGCTAGCTCCACGGTCCTTCTGAGCTGCGAGTAGCAGCGCTCGCAGTACACGGAGCTTCGCAAGGCCCGAAGACCCGGAGGGAAGTATCGCACACGAAAATGTGCCAGGACAGAGACGTGTTCTACGTTGTCCCTTCTCGTCATGCAGTTTGTGCCTCTGCTGCTTGTGCTGTTAGGAATCGCTCCTTGAAAGACGAGCGAGAGCGTCCTTCCGGGTGCATTGCACTGAGTCGAGTGCTCGCTCGGGACTTTGCTCTCGGGGCCAAGGCAAGAGGGCGTGCTTGCCCGCAGAACTGAGAACACGCTGTTGGGCAGAGCTGCAACTGACCGCCGGAGTTCAGCTCTCGCCGGACGGCAGAAGGCGAAGAACGAAGCCGCTTGCGAGCGGCGCAGTGCAGCCGAAGAGCTCTCCGAATTCGCCGCTAGCTCCACGGTCCTTCTGAGCTGCGAGTAGCAGCGCTCGCAGTACACGGAGCTTCGCAAGGCCCGAAGACCCGGAGGGAAGTATCGCACACGAAAATGTGCCAGGACAGAGACGTGTTCTACGTTGTCCCTTCTCGTCATGCAGTTTGTGCCTCTGCTGCTTGTGCTGTTAGGAATCGCTCCTTGAAAGACGAGCGAGAGCGTCCTTCCGGGTGCATTGCACTGAGTCGAGTGCTCGCTCGGGACTTTGCTCCCGGGGCCAAGGCAAGAGGGCGTGCTTGCCCGCAGAACTGAGAACACGCTGTTGGGCAGAGCTGCAACTGACCGCCGGAGTTCAGCTGTCGCCGGACGGCAGAAGGCGAAGAACGAAGCCGCTTGCGAGCGGCGCAGTGCAGCGAAGAGCTCTCCGAATTCGCCGCTAGCTCCACGGTCCTTCTCAGCTGCGAGTAGCAGCGCTCGCAGTACACGGAGCTTCGCAAGGCCCGAAGACCCGGAGGGAAGTATCGCACACGAAAATGTGCCAGGACAGAGACGTGTTCTACGTTGTCCCTTCTCGTCATGCAGTTTGTGCCTCTGCTGCTTGTGCTGTTAGGAATCGCTCCTTGAAAGACGAGCGAGAGCGTCCTTCCGGGTGCATTGCACTGAGTCGAGTGCTCGCTCGGGACTTTGCTCACGGGGCTAAGGCAAGAGGGCGTGCTTGCCCGCAGAACTGAGAACACGCTGTTGGGCAGAGCTGCAACTGACCGCCGGAGTTCAGCTCTCGCCGGACGGCAGAAGGCGAAGAACGAAGCCGCTTGCGAGCGGCGCAGTGCAGCGAAGAGCTCTCCGAATTCGCCGCTAGCTCCACGGTCCTTCTCAGCTGCGAGTAGCAGCGCTCGCAGTACACGGAGCTTCGCAAGGCCCGAAGACCCGGAGGGAAGTATCGCACACGAAAATGTGCCAGGACAGAGACGTGTTCTACGTTGTCCCTTCTCGTCATGCAGTTTGTGCCTCTGCTGCTTCTGCTGTTAGGAATCGCTCCTTGAAAGACGAGCGAGAGCGTCCTTCCGGGTGCATTGCACTGAGTCGAGTGCTCGCTCGGGACTTTGCTCTCGGGGCCAAGGCAAGAGGGCGTGCTTGCCCGCAGAACTGAGAACACGCTGTTGGGCAGAGCTGCAACTGACCGCCGGAGTTCAGCTGTCGCCGGACGGCAGAAGGCGAAGAACGAAGCCGCTTGCGAGCGGCGCAGTGCAGCGAAGAGCTCTCCGAATTCGCCGCTAGCTCCACGGTCCTTCTCAGCTGCGAGTAGCAGCGCTCGCAGTACACGGAGCTTCGCAAGGCCCGAAGACCCGGAGGGAAGTATGGCACACGGAAATGTGCCAGGACAGAGACGTGTTCTACGTTGTCCCTTCTCGTCATGCAGTTTGTGCCTCTGCTGCTTGTGCTGTTAGGAATCGCTCCTTGAAAGACGAGCGAGAGCGTCCTTCCGGGTGCATTGCACTGAGTCGAGTGCTCGCTCGGGACTTTGCTCTCGGGGCCAAGGCAAGAGGGCGTGCTTGCCCGCAGAACTGAGAACACGCTGTTGGGCAGAGCTGCAACTGACCGCCGGAGTTCAGCTCTCGCCGGACGGCAGAAGGCGAAGAACGAAGCCGCTTGCGAGCGGCGCAGTGCAGCGAAGAGCTCTCCGAATTCGCCGCTAGCTCCACGGTCCTTCTGAGCTGCGAGTAGCAGCGCTCGCAGTACACGGAGCTTCGCAAGGCCCGAAGACCCGGAGGGAAGTATCGCACACGAAAATGTGCCAGGACAGAGACGTGTTCTACGTTGTCCCTTCTCGTCATGCAGTTTGTGCCTCTGCTGCTTGTGCTGTTAGGAATCGCTCCTTGAAAGACGAGCGAGAGCGTCCTTCCGGGTGCATTGCACTGAGTCGAGTGCTCGCTCGGGACTTTGCTCTCGGGGCCAAGGCAAGAGGGCGTGCTTGCCCGCAGAACTGAGAACACGCTGTTGGGCAGAGCTGCAACTGACCGCCGGAGTTCAGCTGTCGCCGGACGGCAGAAGGCGAAGAACGAAGCCGCTTGCGAGCGGCGCAGTGCAGCGAAGAGCTCTCCGAATTCGCCGCTAGCTCCACGGTCCTTCTCAGCTGCGAGTAGCAGCGCTCGCAGTACACGGAGCTTCGCAAGGCCCGAAGACCCGGAGGGAAGTATGGCACACGGAAATGTGCCAGGACAGAGACGTGTTCTACGTTGTCCCTTCTCGTCATGCAGTTTGTGCCTCTGCTGCTTGTGCTGTTAGGAATCGCTCCTTGAAAGACGAGCGAGAGCGTCCTTCCGGGTGCATTGCACTGAGTCGAGTGCTCGCTCGGGACTTTGCTCTCGGGGCCAAGGCAAGAGGGCGTGCTTGCCCGCAGAACTGAGAACACGCTGTTGGGCAGAGCTGCAACTGACCGCCGGAGTTCAGCTCTCGCCGGACGGCAGAAGGCGAAGAACGAAGCCGCTTGCGAGCGGCGCAGTGCAGCGAAGAGCTCTCCGAATTCGCCGCTAGCTCCACGGTCCTTCTGAGCTGCGAGTAGCAGCGCTCGCAGTACACGGAGCTTCGCAAGGCCCGAAGACCCGGAGGGAAGTATGGCACACGGAAATGTGCCAGGACAGAGACGTGTTCTACGTTGTCCCCTCTCGTCATGCAGTTTGTGCCTCTGCTGCTTCTGCTGTTAGGAATCGCTCCTTGAAAGACGAGCGAGAGCGTCCTTCCGGGTGCATTGCACTGAGTCGAGTGCTCGCTCGGGACTTTGCTCTCGGGGCCAAGGCAAGAGGGCGTGCTTGCCCGCAGAACTGAGAACACGCTGTTGGGCAGAGCTGCAACTGACCGCCGGAGTTCAGCTGTCGCCGGACGGCAGAAGGCGAAGAACGAAGCCGCTTGCGAGCGGCGCAGTGCAGCGAAGAGCTCTCCGAATTCGCCGCTAGCTCCACGGTCCTTCTCAGCTGCGAGTAGCAGCGCTCGCAGTACACGGAGCTTCGCAAGGCCCGAAGACCCGGAGGGAAGTATCGCACACGAAAATGTGCCAGGACAGAGACGTGTTCTACGTTGTCCCTTCTCGTCATGCAGTTTGTGCCTCTGCTGCTTCTGCTGTTAGGAATCGCTCCTTGAAAGACGAGCGAGAGCGTCCTTCCGGGTGCATTGCACTGAGTCGAGTGCTCGCTCGGGACTTTGCTCTCGGGGCCAAGGCAAGAGGGCGTGCTTGCCCGCAGAACTGAGAACACGCTGTTGGGCAGAGCTGCAACTGACCGCCGGAGTTCAGCTGTCGCCGGACGGCAGAAGGCGAAGAACGAAGCCGCTTGCGAGCGGCGCAGTGCAGCGAAGAGCTCTCCGAATTCGCCGCTAGCTCCACGGTCCTTCTCAGCTGCGAGTAGCAGCGCTCGCAGTACACGGAGCTTCGCAAGGCCCGAAGACCCGGAGGGAAGTATGGCACACGGAAATGTGCCAGGACAGAGACGTGTTCTACGTTGTCCCTTCTCGTCATGCAGTTTGTGCCTCTGCTGCTTGTGCTGTTAGGAATCGCTCCTTGAAAGACGAGCGAGAGCGTCCTTCCGGGTGCATTGCACTGAGTCGAGTGCTCGCTCGGGACTTTGCTCTCGGGGCCAAGGCAAGAGGGCGTGCTTGCCCGCAGAACTGAGAACACGCTGTTGGGCAGAGCTGCAACTGACCGCCGGAGTTCAGCTGTCGCCGGACGGCAGAAGGCGAAGAACGAAGCCGCTTGCGAGCGGCGCAGTGCAGCGAAGAGCTCTCCGAATTCGCCGCTAGCTCCACGGTCCTTCTGAGCTGCGAGTAGCAGCGCTCGCAGTACACGGAGCTTCGCAAGGCCCGAAGACCCGGAGGGAAGTATCGCACACGAAAATGTGCCAGGACAGAGACGTGTTCTACGTTGTCCCTTCTCGTCATGCAGTTTGTGCCTCTGCTGCTTGTGCTGTTAGGAATCGCTCCTTGAAAGACGAGCGAGAGCGTCCTTCCGGGTGCATTGCACTGAGTCGAGTGCTCGCTCGGGACTTTGCTCTCGGGGCCAAGGCAAGAGGGCGTGCTTGCCCGCAGAACTGAGAACACGCTGTTGGGCAGAGCTGCAACTGACCGCCGGAGTTCAGCTGTCGCCGGACGGCAGAAGGCGAAGAACGAAGCCGCTTGCGAGCGGCGCAGTGCAGCGAAGAGCTCTCCGAATTCGCCGCTAGCTCCACGGTCCTTCTCAGCTGCGAGTAGCAGCGCTCGCAGTACACGGAGCTTCGCAAGGCCCGAAGACCCGGAGGGAAGTATGGCACACGGAAATGTGCCAGGACAGAGACGTGTTCTACGTTGTCCCTTCTCGTCATGCAGTTTGTGCCTCTGCTGCTTCTGCTGTTAGGAATCGCTCCTTGAAAGACGAGCGAGAGCGTCCTTCCGGGTGCATTGCACTGAGTCGAGTGCTCGCTCGGGACTTTGCTCTCGGGGCCAAGGCAAGAGGGCGTGCTTGCCCGCAGAACTGAGAACACGCTGTTGGGCAGAGC
Source organism: Sturnus vulgaris (assembly GCF_052056855.1). Lineage (NCBI taxonomy): Eukaryota > Metazoa > Chordata > Aves > Passeriformes > Sturnidae > Sturnus > Sturnus vulgaris. The sequence continues at coordinate 16,543 of NW_028276768.1, read as the reverse complement.
TGCAACTGACCGCCGGAGTTCAGCTCTCGCCGGACGGCAGAAGGCGAAGAACGAAGCCGCTTGCGAGCGGCGCAGTGCAGCGAAGAGCTCTCCGAATTCGCCGCTAGCTCCACGGTCCTTCTCAGCTGCGAGTAGCAGCGCTCGCAGTACACGGAGCTTCGCAAGGCCCGAAGACCCGGAGGGAAGTATCGCACACGAAAATGTGCCAGGACAGAGACGTGTTCTACGTTGTCCCTTCTCGTCATGCAGTTTGTGCCTCTGCTGCTTGTGCTGTTAGGAATCGCTCCTTGAAAGACGAGCGAGAGCGTCCTTCCGGGTGCATTGCACTGAGTCGAGTGCTCGCTCGGGACTTTGCTCTCGGGGCCAAGGCAAGAGGGCGTGCTTGCCCGCAGAACTGAGAACACGCTGTTGGGCAGAGCTGCAACTGACCGCCGGAGTTCAGCTGTCGCCGGACGGCAGAAGGCGAAGAACGAAGCCGCTTGCGAGCGGCGCAGTGCAGCGAAGAGCTCTCCGAATTCGCCGCTAGCTCCACGGTCCTTCTGAGCTGCGAGTAGCAGCGCTCGCAGTACACGGAGCTTCGCAAGGCCCGAAGACCCGGAGGGAAGTATCGCACACGAAAATGTGCCAGGACAGAGACGTGTTCTACGTTGTCCCTTCTCGTCATGCAGTTTGTGCCTCTGCTGCTTGTGCTGTTAGGAATCGCTCCTTGAAAGACGAGCGAGAGCGTCCTTCCGGGTGCATTGCACTGAGTCGAGTGCTCGCTCGGGACTTTGCTCCCGGGGCCAAGGCAAGAGGGCGTGCTTGCCCGCAGAACTGAGAACACGCTGTTGGGCAGAGCTGCAACTGACCGCCGGAGTTCAGCTCTCGCCGGACGGCAGAAGGCGAAGAACGAAGCCGCTTGCGAGCGGCGCAGTGCAGCGAAGAGCTCTCCGAATTCGCCGCTAGCTCCACGGTCCTTCTCAGCTGCGAGTAGCAGCGCTCGCAGTACACGGAGCTTCGCAAGGCCCGAAGACCCGGAGGGAAGTATGGCACACGGAAATGTGCCAGGACAGAGACGTGTTCTACGTTGTCCCTTCTCGTCATGCAGTTTGTGCCTCTGCTGCTTGTGCTGTTAGGAATCGCTCCTTGAAAGACGAGCGAGAGCGTCCTTCCGGGTGCATTGCACTGAGTCGAGTGCTCGCTCGGGACTTTGCTCTCGGGGCCAAGGCAAGAGGGCGTGCTTGCCCGCAGAACTGAGAACACGCTGTTGGGCAGAGCTGCAACTGACCGCCGGAGTTCAGCTCTCGCCGGACGGCAGAAGGCGAAGAACGAAGCCGCTTGCGAGCGGCGCAGTGCAGCGAAGAGCTCTCCGAATTCGCCGCTAGCTCCACGGTCCTTCTGAGCTGCGAGTAGCAGCGCTCGCAGTACACGGAGCTTCGCAAGGCCCGAAGACCCGGAGGGAAGTATGGCACACGGAAATGTGCCAGGACAGAGACGTGTTCTACGTTGTCCCCTCTCGTCATGCAGTTTGTGCCTCTGCTGCTTCTGCTGTTAGGAATCGCTCCTTGAAAGACGAGCGAGAGCGTCCTTCCGGGTGCATTGCACTGAGTCGAGTGCTCGCTCGGGACTTTGCTCCCGGGGCCAAGGCAAGAGGGCGTGCTTGCCCGCAGAACTGAGAACACGCTGTTGGGCAGAGCTGCAACTGACCGCCGGAGTCAGCTGTCGCCGGACGGCAGAAGGCGAAGAACGAAGCCGCTTGCGAGCGGCGCAGTGCAGCGAAGAGCTCTCCGAATTCGCCGCTAGCTCCACGGTCCTTCTCAGCTGCGAGTAGCAGCGCTCGCAGTACACGGAGCTTCGCAAGGCCCGAAGACCCGGAGGGAAGTATGGCACACGGAAATGTGCCAGGACAGAGACGTGTTCTACGTTGTCCCTTCTCGTCATGCAGTTTGTGCCTCTGCTGCTTGTGCTGTTAGGAATCGCTCCTTGAAAGACGAGCGAGAGCGTCCTTCCGGGTGCATTGCACTGAGTCGAGTGCTCGCTCGGGACTTTGCTCTCGGGGCCAAGGCAAGAGGGCGTGCTTGCCCGCAGAACTGAGAACACGCTGTTGGGCAGAGCTGCAACTGACCGCCGGAGTTCAGCTGTCGCCGGACGGCAGAAGGCGAAGAACGAAGCCGCTTGCGAGCGGCGCAGTGCAGCGAAGAGCTCTCCGAATTCGCCGCGCTAGCTCCACGGTCCTTCTGAGCTGCGAGTAGCAGCGCTCGCAGTACACGGAGCTTCGCAAGGCCCGAAGACCCGGAGGGAAGTATGGCACACGGAAATGTGCCAGGACAGAGACGTGTTCTACGTTGTCCCCTCTCGTCATGCAGTTTGTGCCTCTGCTGCTTCTGCTGTTAGGAATCGCTCCTTGAAAGACGAGCGAGAGCGTCCTTCCGGGTGCATTGCACTGAGTCGAGTGCTCGCTCGGGACTTTGCTCTCGGGGCCAAGGCAAGAGGGCGTGCTTGCCCGCAGAACTGAGAACACGCTGTTGGGCAGAGCTGCAACTGACCGCCGGAGTTCAGCTGTCGCCGGACGGCAGAAGGCGAAGAACGAAGCCGCTTGCGAGCGGCGCAGTGCAGCGAAGAGCTCTCCGAATTCGCCGCTAGCTCCACGGTCCTTCTGAGCTGCGAGTAGCAGCGCTCGCAGTACACGGAGCTTCGCAAGGCCCGAAGACCCGGAGGGAAGTATCGCACACGAAAATGTGCCAGGACAGAGAGGTGTTCTACGTTGTCCCTTCTCGTCATGCAGTTTGTGCCTCTGCTGCTTGTGCTGTTAGGAATCGCTCCTTGAAAGACGAGCGAGAGCGTCCTTCCGGGTGCATTGCACTGAGTCGAGTGCTCGCTCGGGACTTTGCTCCCGGGGCCAAGGCAAGAGGGCGTGCTTGCCCGCAGAACTGAGAACACGCTGTTGGGCAGAGCTGCAACTGACCGCCGGAGTTCAGCTGTCGCCGGACGGCAGAAGGCGAAGAACGAAGCCGCTTGCGAGCGGCGCAGTGCAGCGAAGAGCTCTCCGAATTCGCCGCTAGCTCCACGGTCCTTCTGAGCTGCGAGTAGCAGCGCTCGCAGTACACGGAGCTTCGCAAGGCCCGAAGACCCGGAGGGAAGTATCGCACACGAAAATGTGCCAGGACAGAGACGTGTTCTACGTTGTCCCTTCTCGTCATGCAGTTTGTGCCTCTGCTGCTTGTGCTGTTAGGAATCGCTCCTTGAAAGACGAGCGAGAGCGTCCTTCCGGGTGCATTGCACTGAGTCGAGTGCTCGCTCGGGACTTTGCTCCCGGGGCCAAGGCAAGAGGGCGTGCTTGCCCGCAGAACTGAGAACACGCTGTTGGGCAGAGCTGCAACTGACCGCCGGAGTTCAGCTGTCGCCGGACGGCAGAAGGCGAAGAACGAAGCCGCTTGCGAGCGGCGCAGTGCAGCGAAGAGCTCTCCGAATTCGCCGCTAGCTCCACGGTCCTTCTCAGCTGCGAGTAGCAGCGCTCGCAGTACACGGAGCTTCGCAAGGCCCGAAGACCCGGAGGGAAGTATCGCACACGAAAATGTGCCAGGACAGAGACGTGTTCTACGTTGTCCCTTCTCGTCATGCAGTTTGTGCCTCTGCTGCTTGTGCTGTTAGGAATCGCTCCTTGAAAGACGAGCGAGAGCGTCCTTCCGGGTGCATTGCACTGAGTCGAGTGCTCGCTCGGGACTTTGCTCCCGGGGCCAAGGCAAGAGGGCGTGCTTGCCCGCAGAACTGAGAACACGCTGTTGGGCAGAGCTGCAACTGACCGCCGGAGTTCAGCTGTCGCCGGACGGCAGAAGGCGAAGAACGAAGCCGCTTGCGAGCGGCGCAGTGCAGCGAAGAGCTCTCCGAATTCGCCGCTAGCTCCACGGTCCTTCTGAGCTGCGAGTAGCAGCGCTCGCAGTACACGGAGCTTCGCAAGGCCCGAAGACCCGGAGGGAAGTATCGCACACGAAAATGTGCCAGGACAGAGACGTGTTCTACGTTGTCCCTTCTCGTCAAGCAGTTTGTGCCTCTGCTGCTTGTGCTGTTAGGAATCGCTCCTTGAAAGACGAGCGAGAGCGTCCTTCCGGGTGCATTGCACTGAGTCGAGTGCTCGCTCGGGACTTTGCTCCCGGGGCCAAGGCAAGAGGGCGTGCTTGCCCGCAGAACTGAGAACACGCTGTTGGGCAGAGCTGCAACTGACCGCCGGAGTTCAGCTGTCGCCGGACGGCAGAAGGCGAAGAACGAAGCCGCTTGCGAGCGGCGCAGTGCAGCGAAGAGCTCTCCGAATTCGCCGCTAGCTCCACGGTCCTTCTCAGCTGCGAGTAGCAGCGCTCGCAGTACACGGAGCTTCGCAAGGCCCGAAGACCCGGAGGGAAGTTTCGCACACGAAAATGTGCCAGGACAGAGACGTGTTCTACGTTGTCCCTTCTCGTCATGCAGTTTGTGCCTCTGCTGCTTGTGCTGTTAGGAATCGCTCCTTGAAAGACGAGCGAGAGCGTCCTTCCGGGTGCATTGCACTGAGTCGAGTGCTCGCTCGGGACTTTGCTCCCGGGGCCAAGGCAAGAGGGCGTGCTTGCCCGCAGAACTGAGAACACGCTGTTGGGCAGAGCTGCAACTGACCGCCGGAGTTCAGCTGTCGCCGGACGGCAGAAGGCGAAGAACGAAGCCGCTTGCGAGCGGCGCAGTGCAGCGAAGAGCTCTCCGAATTCGCCGCTAGCTCCACGGTCCTTCTGAGCTGCGAGTAGCAGCGCTCGCAGTACACGGAGCTTCGCAAGGCCCGAAGACCCGGAGGGAAGTATCGCACACGAAAATGTGCCAGGACAGAGACGTGTTCTACGTTGTCCCTTCTCGTCATGCAGTTTGTGCCTCTGCTGCTTGTGCTGTTAGGAATCGCTCCTTGAAAGACGAGCGAGAGCGTCCTTCCGGGTGCATTGCACTGAGTCGAGTGCTCGCTCGGGACTTTGCTCTCGGGGCCAAGGCAAGAGGGCGTGCTTGCCCGCAGAACTGAGAACACGCTGTTGGGCAGAGCTGCAACTGACCGCCGGAGTTCAGCTGTCGCCGGACGGCAGAAGGCGAAGAACGAAGCCGCTTGCGAGCGGCGCAGTGCAGCGAAGAGCTCTCCGAATTCGCCGCTAGCTCCACGGTCCTTCTGAGCTGCGAGTAGCAGCGCTCGCAGTACACGGAGCTTCGCAAGGCCCGAAGACCCGGAGGGAAGTATCGCACACGAAAATGTGCCAGGACAGAGACGTGTTCTACGTTGTCCCCTCTCGTCATGCAGTTTGTGCCTCTGCTGCTTGTGCTGTTAGGAATCGCTCCTTGAAAGACGAGCGAGAGCGTCCTTCCGGGTGCATTGCACTGAGTCGAGTGCTCGCTCGGGACTTTGCTCCCGGGCCAAGGCAAGAGGGCGTGCTTGCCCGCAGAACTGAGAACACGCTGTTGGGCAGAGCTGCAACTGACCGCCGGAGTTCAGCTGTCGCCGGACGGCAGAAGGCGAAGAACGAAGCCGCTTGCGAGCGGCGCAGTGCAGCGAAGAGCTCTCCGAATTCGCCGCTAGCTCCACGGTCCTTCTCAGCTGCGAGTAGCAGCGCTCGCAGTACACGGAGCTTCGCAAGGCCCGAAGACCCGGAGGGAAGTATCGCACACGAAAATGTGCCAGGACAGAGACGTGTTCTACGTTGTCCCTTCTCGTCATGCAGTTTGTGCCTCTGCTGCTTGTGCTGTTAGGAATCGCTCCTTGAAAGACGAGCGAGAGCGTCCTTCCGGGTGCATTGCACTGAGTCGAGTGCTCGCTCGGGACTTTGCTCTCGGGGCCAAGGCAAGAGGGCGTGCTTGCCCGCAGAACTGAGAACACGCTGTTGGGCAGAGCTGCAACTGACCGCCGGAGTTCAGCTGTCGCCGGACGGCAGAAGGCGAAGAACGAAGCCGCTTGCGAGCGGCGCAGTGCAGCGAAGAGCTCTCCGAATTCGCCGCTAGCTCCACGGTCCTTCTCAGCTGCGAGTAGCAGCGCTCGCAGTACACGGAGCTTCGCAAGGCCCGAAGACCCGGAGGGAAGTTTCGCACACGAAAATGTGCCAGGACAGAGACGTGTTCTACGTTGTCCCTTCTCGTCATGCAGTTTGTGCCTCTGCTGCTTGTGCTGTTAGGAATCGCTCCTTGAAAGACGAGCGAGAGCGTCCTTCCGGGTGCATTGCACTGAGTCGAGTGCTCGCTCGGGACTTTGCTCCCGGGGCCAAGGCAAGAGGGCGTGCTTGCCCGCAGAACTGAGAACACGCTGTTGGGCAGAAGCTGCAACTGACCGCCGGAGTTCAGCTGTCGCCGGACGGCAGAAGGCGAAGAACGAAGCCGCTTGCGAGCGGCGCAGTGCAGCGAAGAGCTCTCCGAATTCGCCGCTAGCTCCACGGTCCTTCTGAGCTGCGAGTAGCAGCGCTCGCAGTACACGGAGCTTCGCAAGGCCCGAAGACCCGGAGGGAAGTATCGCACACGAAAATGTGCCAGGACAGAGACGTGTTCTACGTTGTCCCTTCTCGTCATGCAGTTTGTGCCTCTGCTGCTTGTGCTGTTAGGAATCGCTCCTTGAAAGACGAGCGAGAGCGTCCTTCCGGGTGCATTGCACTGAGTCGAGTGCTCGCTCGGGACTTTGCTCCCGGGGCCAAGGCAAGAGGGCGTGCTTGCCCGCAGAACTGAGAACACGCTGTTGGGCAGAGCTGCAACTGACCGCCGGAGTTCAGCTCTCGCCGGACGGCAGAAGGCGAAGAACGAAGCCGCTTGCGAGCGGCGCAGTGCAGCGAAGAGCTCTCCGAATTCGCCGCTAGCTCCACGGTCCTTCTGAGCTGCGAGTAGCAGCGCTCGCAGTACACGGAGCTTCGCAAGGCCCGAAGACCCGGAGGGAAGTATGGCACACGAAATGTGCCAGGACAGAGACGTGTTCTACGTTGTCCCCTCTCGTCATGCAGTTTGTGCCTCTGCTGCTTGTGCTGTTAGGAATCGCTCCTTGAAAGACGAGCGAGAGCGTCCTTCCGGGTGCATTGCACTGAGTCGAGTGCTCGCTCGGGACTTTGCTCTCGGGGCCAAGGCAAGAGGGCGTGCTTGCCCGCAGAACTGAGAACACGCTGTTGGGCAGAGCTGCAACTGACCGCCGGAGTTCAGCTGTCGCCGGACGGCAGAAGGCGAAGAACGAAGCCGCTTGCGAGCGGCGCAGTGCAGCGAAGAGCTCTCCGAATTCGCCGCTAGCTCCACGGTCCTTCTGAGCTGCGAGTAGCAGCGCTCGCAGTACACGGAGCTTCGCAAGGCCCGAAGACCCGGAGGGAAGTATCGCACACGAAAATGTGCCAGGACAGAGACGTGTTCTACGTTGTCCCTTCTCGTCATGCAGTTTGTGCCTCTGCTGCTTGTGCTGTTAGGAATCGCTCCTTGAAAGACGAGCGAGAGCGTCCTTCCGGGTGCATTGCACTGAGTCGAGTGCTCGCTCGGGACTTTGCTCTCGGGGCCAAGGCAAGAGGGCGTGCTTGCCCGCAGAACTGAGAACACGCTGTTGGGCAGAGCTGCAACTGACCGCCGGAGTTCAGCTCTCGCCGGACGGCAGAAGGCGAAGAACGAAGCCGCTTGCGAGCGGCGCAGTGCAGCGAAGAGCTCTCCGAATTCGCCGCTAGCTCCACGGTCCTTCTGAGCTGCGAGTAGCAGCGCTCGCAGTACACGGAGCTTCGCAAGGCCCGAAGACCCGGAGGGAAGTATCGCACACGAAAATGTGCCAGGACAGAGACGTGTTCTACGTTGTCCCCTCTCGTCATGCAGTTTGTGCCTCTGCTGCTTGTGCTGTTAGGAATCGCTCCTTGAAAGACGAGCGAGAGCGTCCTTCCGGGTGCATTGCACTGAGTCGAGTGCTCGCTCGGGACTTTGCTCCCGGGGCCAAGGCAAGAGGGCGTGCTTGCCCGCAGAACTGAGAACACGCTGTTGGGCAGAGCTGCAACTGACCGCCGGAGTTCAGCTGTCGCCGGACGGCAGAAGGCGAAGAACGAAGCCGCTTGCGAGCGGCGCAGTGCAGCGAAGAGCTCTCCGAATTCGCCGCTAGCTCCACGGTCCTTCTCAGCTGCGAGTAGCAGCGCTCGCAGTACACGGAGCTTCGCAAGGCCCGAAGACCCGGAGGGAAGTATCGCACACGAAAATGTGCCAGGACAGAGACGTGTTCTACGTTGTCCCTTCTCGTCATGCAGTTTGTGCCTCTGCTGCTTGTGCTGTTAGGAATCGCTCCTTGAAAGACGAGCGAGAGCGTCCTTCCGGGTGCATTGCACTGAGTCGAGTGCTCGCTCGGGACTTTGCTCTCGGGGCCAAGGCAAGAGGGCGTGCTTGCCCGCAGAACTGAGAACACGCTGTTGGGCAGAGCTGCAACTGACCGCCGGAGTTCAGCTGTCGCCGGACGGCAGAAGGCGAAGAACGAAGCCGCTTGCGAGCGGCGCAGTGCAGCGAAGAGCTCTCCGAATTCGCCGCTAGCTCCACGGTCCTTCTGAGCTGCGAGTAGCAGCGCTCGCAGTACACGGAGCTTCGCAAGGCCCGAAGACCCGGAGGGAAGTATCGCACACGAAAATGTGCCAGGACAGAGACGTGTTCTACGTTGTCCCCTCTCGTCATGCAGTTTGTGCCTCTGCTGCTTGTGCTGTTAGGAATCGCTCCTTGAAAGACGAGCGAGAGCGTCCTTCCGGGTGCATTGCACTGAGTCGAGTGCTCGCTCGGGACTTTGCTCCCGGGGCCAAGGCAAGAGGGCGTGCTTGCCCGCAGAACTGAGAACACGCTGTTGGGCAGAGCTGCAACTGACCGCCGGAGTTCAGCTGTCGCCGGACGGCAGAAGGCGAAGAACGAAGCCGCTTGCGAGCGGCGCAGTGCAGCGAAGAGCTCTCCGAATTCGCCGCTAGCTCCACGGTCCTTCTGAGCTGCGAGTAGCAGCGCTCGCAGTACACGGAGCTTCGCAAGGCCCGAAGACCCGGAGGGAAGTATCGCACACGAAAATGTGCCAGGACAGAGACGTGTTCTACGTTGTCCCTTCTCGTCATGCAGTTTGTGCCTCTGCTGCTTGTGCTGTTAGGAATCGCTCCTTGAAAGACGAGCGAGAGCGTCCTTCCGGGTGCATTGCACTGAGTCGAGTGCTCGCTCGGGACTTTGCTCTCGGGGCCAAGGCAAGAGGGCGTGCTTGCCCGCAGAACTGAGAACACGCTGTTGGGCAGAGCTGCAACTGACCGCCGGAGTTCAGCTCTCGCCGGACGGCAGAAGGCGAAGAACGAAGCCGCTTGCGAGCGGCGCAGTGCAGCGAAGAGCTCTCCGAATTCGCCGCTAGCTCCACGGTCCTTCTCAGCTGCGAGTAGCAGCGCTCGCAGTACACAGGGCTTCGCAAGGCCCGAAGACCCGGAGGGAAGTATCGCACACGAAAATGTGCCAGGACAGAGACGTGTTCTACGTTGTCCCTTCTCGTCATGCAGTTTGTGCCTCTGCTGCTTGTGCTGTTAGGAATCGCTCCTTGAAAGACGAGCGAGAGCGTCCTTCCGGGTGCATTGCACTGACTCGAGTGCTCGCTCGGGACTTTGCTCTCGGGGCCAAGGCAAGAGGGCGTGCTTGCCCGCAGAACTGAGAACACGCTGTTGGGCAGAGCTGCAACTGACCGCCGGAGTTCAGCTCTCGCCGGACGGCAGAAGGCGAAGAACGAAGCCGCTTGCGAGCGGCGCAGTGCAGCGAAGAGCTCTCCGAATTCGCCGCTAGCTCCACGGTCCTTCTCAGCTGCGAGTAGCAGCGCTCGCAGTACACGGGGCTTCGCAAGGCCCGAAGACCCGGAGGGAAGTATCGCACACGAAAATGTGCCAGGACAGAGACGTGTTCTACGTTGTCCCTTCTCGTCATGCAGTTTGTGCCTCTGCTGCTTGTGCTGTTAGGAATCGCTCCTTGAAAGACGAGCGAGAGCGTCCTTCCGGGTGCATTGCACTGAGTCGAGTGCTCGCTCGGGACTTTGCTCCCGGGGCCAAGGCAAGAGGGCGTGCTTGCCCGCAGAACTGAGAACACGCTGTTGGGCAGAGCTGCAACTGACCGCCGGAGTTCAGCTGTCGCCGGACGGCAGAAGGCGAAGAACGAAGCCGCTTGCGAGCGGCGCAGTGCAGCGAAGAGCTCTCCGAATTCGCCGCTAGCTCCACGGTCCTTCTCAGCTGCGAGTAGCAGCGCTCGCAGTACACGGAGCTTCGCAAGGCCCGAAGACCCGGAGGGAAGTATCGCACACGAAAATGTGCCAGGACAGAGACGTGTTCTACGTTGTCCCTTCTCGTCATGCAGTTTGTGCCTCTGCTGCTTGTGCTGTTAGGAATCGCTCCTTGAAAGACGAGCGAGAGCGTCCTTCCGGGTGCATTGCACTGAGTCGAGTGCTCGCTCGGGACTTTGCTCCCGGGGCCAAGGCAAGAGGGCGTGCTTGCCCGCAGAACTGAGAACACGCTGTTGGGCAGAGCTGCAACTGACCGCCGGAGTTCAGCTGTCGCCGGACGGCAGAAGGCGAAGAACGAAGCCGCTTGCGAGCGGCGCAGTGCAGCGAAGAGCTCTCCGAATTCGCCGCTAGCTCCACGGTCCTTCTCAGCTGCGAGTAGCAGCGCTCGCAGTACACGGAGCTTCGCAAGGCCCGAAGACCCGGAGGGAAGTATCGCACACGAAAATGTGCCAGGACAGAGACGTGTTCTACGTTGTCCCTTCTCGTCATGCAGTTTGTGCCTCTGCTGCTTGTGCTGTTAGGAATCGCTCCTTGAAAGACGAGCGAGAGCGTCCTTCCGGGTGCATTGCACTGAGTCGAGTGCTCGCTCGGGACTTTGCTCCCGGGGCCAAGGCAAGAGGGCGTGCTTGCCCGCAGAACTGAGAACACGCTGTTGGGCAGAGCTGCAACTGACCGCCGGAGTTCAGCTGTCGCCGGACGGCAGAAGGCGAAGAACGAAGCCGCTTGCGAGCGGCGCAGTGCAGCGAAGAGCTCTCCGAATTCGCCGCTAGCTCCACGGTCCTTCTCAGCTGCGAGTAGCAGCGCTCGCAGTACACGGAGCTTCGCAAGGCCCGAAGACCCGGAGGGAAGTATCGCACACGAAAATGTGCCAGGACAGAGACGTGTTCTACGTTGTCCCTTCTCGTCATGCAGTTTGTGCCTCTGCTGCTTGTGCTGTTAGGAATCGCTCCTTGAAAGACGAGCGAGAGCGTCCTTCCGGGTGCATTGCACTGAGTCGAGTGCTCGCTCGGGACTTTGCTCCCGGGGCCAAGGCAAGAGGGCGTGCTTGCCCGCAGAACTGAGAACACGCTGTTGGGCAGAGCTGCAACTGACCGCCGGAGTTCAGCTGTCGCCGGACGGCAGAAGGCGAAGAACGAAGCCGCTTGCGAGCGGCGCAGTGCAGCGAAGAGCTCTCCGAATTCGCCGCTAGCTCCACGGTCCTTCTCAGCTGCGAGTAGCAGCGCTCGCAGTACACGGAGCTTCGCAAGGCCCGAAGACCCGGAGGGAAGTATCGCACACGAAAATGTGCCAGGACAGAGACGTGTTCTACGTTGTCCCTTCTCGTCATGCAGTTTGTGCCTCTGCTGCTTGTGCTGTTAGGAATCGCTCCTTGAAAGACGAGCGAGAGCGTCCTTCCGGGTGCATTGCACTGAGTCGAGTGCTCGCTCGGGACTTTGCTCCCGGGGCCAAGGCAAGAGGGCGTGCTTGCCCGCAGAACTGAGAACACGCTGTTGGGCAGAGCTGCAACTGACCGCCGGAGTTCAGCTGTCGCCGGACGGCAGAAGGCGAAGAACGAAGCCGCTTGCGAGCGGCGCAGTGCAGCGAAGAGCTCTCCGAATTCGCCGCTAGCTCCACGGTCCTTCTCAGCTGCGAGTAGCAGCGCTCGCAGTACACGGAGCTTCGCAAGGCCCGAAGACCCGGAGGGAAGTTTCGCACACGAAAATGTGCCAGGACAGAGACGTGTTCTACGTTGTCCCTTCTCGTCATGCAGTTTGTGCTCTGCTGCTTGTGCTGTTAGGAATCGCTCCTTGAAAGACGAGCGAGAGCGTCCTTCCGGGTGCATTGCACTGAGTCGAGTGCTCGCTCGGGACTTTGCTCCCGGGGCCAAGGCAAGAGGGCGTGCTTGCCCGCAGAACTGAGAACACGCTGTTGGGCAGAGCTGCAACTGACCGCCGGAGTTCAGCTGTCGCCGGACGGCAGAAGGCGAAGAACGAAGCCGCTTGCGAGCGGCGCAGTGCAGCGAAGAGCTCTCCGAATTCGCCGCTAGCTCCACGGTCCTTCTCAGCTGCGAGTAGCAGCGCTCGCAGTACACGGAGCTTCGCAAGGCCCGAAGACCCGGAGGGAAGTTTCGCACACGAAAATGTGCCAGGACAGAGACGTGTTCTACGTTGTCCCTTCTCGTCATGCAGTTTGTGCCTCTGCTGCTTGTGCTGTTAGGAATCGCTCCTTGAAAGACGAGCGAGAGCGTCCTTCCGGGTGCATTGCACTGAGTCGAGTGCTCGCTCGGGACTTTGCTCTCGGGGCCAAGGCAAGAGGGCGTGCTTGCCCGCAGAACTGAGAACACGCTGTTGGGCAGAGCTGCAACTGACCGCCGGAGTTCAGCTGTCGCCGGACGGCAGAAGGCGAAGAACGAAGCCGCTTGCGAGCGGCGCAGTGCAGCGAAGAGCTCTCCGAATTCGCCGCTAGCTCCACGGTCCTTCTGAGCTGCGAGTAGCAGCGCTCGCAGTACACGGAGCTTCGCAAGGACCGAAGACCCGGAGGGAAGTATGGCACACGGAAATGTGCCAGGACAGAGACGTGTTCTACGTTGTCCCCTCTCGTCATGCAGTTTGTGCCTCTGCTGCTTCTGCTGTTAGGAATCGCTCCTTGAAAGACGAGCGAGAGCGTCCTTCCGGGTGCATTGCACTGAGTCGAGTGCTCGCTCGGGACTTTGCTCTCGGGGCCAAGGCAAGAGGGCGTGCTTGCCCGCAGAACTGAGAACACGCTGTTGGGCAGAGCTGCAACTGACCGCCGGAGTTCAGCTGTCGCCGGACGGCAGAAGGCGAAGAACGAAGCCGCTTGCGAGCGGCGCAGTGCAGCGAAGAGCTCTCCGAATTCGCCGCTAGCTCCACGGTCCTTCTCAGCTGCGAGTAGCAGCGCTCGCAGTACACAGGGCTTCGCAAGGCCCGAAGACCCGGAGGGAAGTATCGCACACGAAAATGTGCCAGGACAGAGACGTGTTCTACGTTGTCCCTTCTCGTCATGCAGTTTGTGCCTCTGCTGCTTGTGCTGTTAGGAATCGCTCCTTGAAAGACGAGCGAGAGCGTCCTTCCGGGTGCATTGCACTGAGTCGAGTGCTCGCTCGGGACTTTGCTCTCGGGGCCAAGGCAAGAGGGCGTGCTTGCCCGCAGAACTGAGAACACGCTGTTGGGCAGAGCTGCAACTGACCGCCGGAGTTCAGCTCTCGCCGGACGGCAGAAGGCGAAGAACGAAGCCGCTTGCGAGCGGCGCAGTGCAGCGAAGAGCTCTCCGAATTCGCCGCTAGCTCCACGGTCCTTCTCAGCTGCGAGTAGCAGCGCTCGCAGTACACGGAGCTTCGCAAGGCCCGAAGACCCGGAGGGAAGTATCGCACACGAAAATGTGCCAGGACAGAGACGTGTTCTACGTTGTCCCTTCTCGTCATGCAGTTTGTGCCTCTGCTGCTTCTGCTGTTAGGAATCGCTCCTTGAAAGACGAGCGAGAGCGCCCTTCCGGGTGCATTGCACTGAGTCGAGTGCTCGCTCGGGACTTTGCTCTCGGGGCCAAGGCAAGAGGGCGTGCTTGCCCGCAGAACTGAGAACACGCTGTTGGGCAGAGCTGCAACTGACCGCCGGAGTTCAGCTGTCGCCGGACGGCAGAAGGCGAAGAACGAAGCCGCTTGCGAGCGGCGCAGTGCAGCGAAGAGCTCTCCGAATTCGCCGCTAGCTCCACGGTCCTTCTCAGCTGCGAGTAGCAGCGCTCGCAGTACACGGAGCTTCGCAAGGCCCGAAGACCCGGAGGGAAGTATGGCACACGGAAATGTGCCAGGACAGAGACGTGTTCTACGTTGTCCCTTCTCGTCATGCAGTTTGTGCCTCTGCTGCTTGTGCTGTTAGGAATCGCTCCTTGAAAGACGAGCGAGAGCGTCCTTCCGGGTGCATTGCACTGAGTCGAGTGCTCGCTCGGGACTTTGCTCTCGGGGCCAAGGCAAGAGGGCGTGCTTGCCCGCAGAACTGAGAAACACGCTGTTGGGCAGAGCTGCAACTGACCGCCGGAGTTCAGCTCTCGCCGGACGGCAGAAGGCGAAGAACGAAGCCGCTTGCGAGCGGCGCAGTGCAGCGAAGAGCTCTCCGAATTCGCCGCTAGCTCCACGGTCCTTCTGAGCTGCGAGTAGCAGCGCTCGCAGTACACGGAGCTTCGCAAGGCCCGAAGACCCGGAGGGAAGTATCGCACACGAAAAATGTGCCAGGACAGAGACGTGTTCTACGTTGTCCCTTCTCGTCATGCAGTTTGTGCCTCTGCTGCTTGTGCTGTTAGGAATCGCTCCTTGAAAGACGAGCGAGAGCGTCCTTCCGGGTGCATTGCACTGAGTCGAGTGCTCGCTCGGGACTTTGCTCTCGGGGCCAAGGCAAGAGGGCGTGCTTGCCCGCAGAACTGAGAACACGCTGTTGGGCAGAGCTGCAACTGACCGCCGGAGTTCAGCTGTCGCCGGACGGCAGAAGGCGAAGAACGAAGCCGCTTGCGAGCGGCGCAGTGCAGCGAAGAGCTCTCCGAATTCGCCGCTAGCTCCACGGTCCTTCTGAGCTGCGAGTAGCAGCGCTCGCAGTACACGGAGCTTCGCAAGGCCCGAAGACCCGGAGGGAAGTATGGCACACGGAAATGTGCCAGGACAGAGACGTGTTCTACGTTGTCCCTTCTCGTCATGCAGTTTGTGCCTCTGCTGCTTGTGCTGTTAGGAATCGCTCCTTGAAAGACGAGCGAGAGCGTCCTTCCGGGTGCATTGCACTGAGTCGAGTGCTCGCTCGGGACTTTGCTCTCGGGGCCAAGGCAAGAGGGCGTGCTTGCCCGCAGAACTGAGAACACGCTGTTGGGCAGAGCTGCAACTGACCGCCGGAGTTCAGCTGTCGCCGGACGGCAGAAGGCGAAGAACGAAGCCGCTTGCGAGCGGCGCAGTGCAGCGAAGAGCTCTCCGAATTCGCCGCTAGCTCCACGGTCCTTCTGAGCTAAGTAGCAGCGCTCGCAGTACACGGAGCTTCGCAAGGCCCGAAGACCCGGAGGGAAGTATCGCACACGAAAATGTGCCAGGACAGAGACGTGTTCTACGTTGTCCCTTCTCGTCATGCAGTTTGTGCCTCTGCTGCTTGTGCTGTTAGGAATCGCTCCTTGAAAGACGAGCGAGAGCGTCCTTCCGGGTGCATTGCACTGAGTCGAGTGCTCGCTCGGGACTTTGCTCTCGGGGCCAAGGCAAGAGGGCGTGCTTGCCCGCAGAACTGAGAACACGCTGTTGGGCAGAGCTGCAACTGACCGCCGGAGTTCAGCTGTCGCCGGACGGCAGAAGGCGAAGAACGAAGCCGCTTGCGAGCGGCGCAGTGCAGCGAAGAGCTCTCCGAATTCGCCGCTAGCTCCACGGTCCTTCTGAGCTGCGAGTAGCAGCGCTCGCAGTACACGGAGCTTCGCAAGGCCCGAAGACCCGGAGGGAAGTATGGCACACGGAAATGTGCCAGGACAGAGACGTGTTCTACGTTGTCCCTTCTCGTCATGCAGTTTGTGCCTCTGCTGCTTGTGCTGTTAGGAATCGCTCCTTGAAAGACGAGCGAGAGCGTCCTTCCGGGTGCATTGCACTGAGTCGAGTGCTCGCTCGGGACTTTGCTCTCGGGGCCAAGGCAAGAGGGCGTGCTTGCCCGCAGAACTGAGAACACGCTGTTGGGCAGAGCTGCAACTGACCGCCGGAGTTCAGCTGTCGCCGGACGGCAGAAGGCGAAGAACGAAGCCGCTTGCGAGCGGCGCAGTGCAGCGAAGAGCTCTCCGAATTCGCCGCTAGCTCCACGGTCCTTCTCAGCTGCGAGTAGCAGCGCTCGCAGTACACGGAGCTTCGCAAGGCCCGAAGACCCGGAGGGAAGTATCGCACACGAAAATGTGCCAGGACAGAGACGTGTTCTACGTTGTCCCTTCTCGTCATGCAGTTTGTGCCTCTGCTGCTTGTGCTGTTAGGAATCGCTCCTTGAAAGACGAGCGAGAGCGTCCTTCCGGGTGCATTGCACTGAGTCGAGTGCTCGCTCGGGACTTTGCTCCCGGGGCCAAGGCAAGAGGGCGTGCTTGCCCGCAGAACTGAGAACACGCTGTTGGGCAGAGCTGCAACTGACCGCCGGAGTTCAGCTGTCGCCGGACGGCAGAAGGCGAAGAACGAAGCCGCTTGCGAGCGGCGCAGTGCAGCGAAGAGCTCTCCGAATTCGCCGCTAGCTCCACGGTCCTTCTCAGCTGCGAGTAGCAGCGCTCGCAGTACACGGAGCTTCGCAAGGCCCGAAGACCCGGAGGGAAGTTTCGCACACGAAAATA
>NW_028276767.1:0-56964 GCF_052056855.1 Sturnus vulgaris | reverse complement strand
TGAATTCGGGAGAGCTCTTCGCTGCACTGCGCCGCTCGCAAGCGGCTTCGTTCTTCGCCTTCTGCCGTCCGGCGACAGCTGAACTCCGGCGGTCAGTTGCAGCTCTGCCCAACAGCGTGTTCTCAGTTCTGCGGGCAAGCACGCCCTCTTGCCTTGGCCCCGGGAGCAAAGTCCCGAGCGAGCACTCGACTCAGTGCAATGCACCCGGAAGGACGCTCTCGCTCGTCTTTCAAGGAGCGATTCCTAACAGCACAAGCAGCAGAGGCACAAACTGCATGACGAGAAGGGACAACGTAGAACACGTCTCTGTCCTGGCACATTTTCGTGTGCGATACTTCCCTCCGGGTCTTCGGGCCTTGCGAAGCTCCGTGTACTGCGAGCGCTGCTACTCGCAGCTGAGAAGGACCGTGGAGCTAGCGGCGAATTCGGAGAGCTCTTCGCTGCACTGCGCCGCTCGCAAGCGGCTTCGTTCTTCGCCTTCTGCCGTCCGGCGACAGCTGAACTCCGGCGGTCAGTTGCAGCTCTGCCCAACAGCGTGTTCTCAGTTCTGCGGGCAAGCACGCCCTCTTGCCTTGGCCCCGAGAGCAAAGTCCCGAGCGAGCACTCGACTCAGTGCAATGCACCCGGAAGGACGCTCTCGCTCGTCTTTCAAGGAGCGATTCCTAACAGCACAAGCAGCAGAGGCACAAACTGCATGACGAGAAGGGACAACGTAGAACACGTCTCTGTCCTGGCACATTTCCGTGTGCCATACTTCCCTCCGGGTCTTCGGGCCTTGCGAAGCTCCGTGTACTGCGAGCGCTGCTACTCGCAGCTGAGAAGGACCGTGGAGCTAGCGGCGAATTCGGAGAGCTCTTCGCTGCACTGCGCCGCTCGCAAGCGGCTTCGTTCTTCGCCTTCTGCCGTCCGGCGAGAGCTGAACTCCGGCGGTCAGTTGCAGCTCTGCCCAACAGCGTGTTCTCAGTTCTGCGGGCAAGCACGCCCTCTTGCCTTGGCCCCGAGAGCAAAGTCCCGAGCGAGCACTCGACTCAGTGCAATGCACCCGGAAGGACGCTCTCGCTCGTCTTTCAAGGAGCGATTCCTAACAGCACAAGCAGCAGAGGCACAAACTGCATGACGAGAAGGGACAACGTAGAACACGTCTCTGTCCTGGCACATTTTCGTGTGCGATACTTCCCTCCGGGTCTTCGGGCCTTGCGAAGCTCCGTGTACTGCGAGCGCTGCTACTCGCAGCTGAGAAGGACCGTGGAGCTAGCGGCGAATTCGGAGAGCTCTTCGCTGCACTGCGCCGCTCGCAAGCGGCTTCGTTCTTCGCCTTCTGCCGTCCGGCGACAGCTGAACTCCGGCGGTCAGTTGCAGCTCTGCCCAACAGCGTGTTCTCAGTTCTGCGGGCAAGCACGCCCTCTTGCCTTGGCCCCGGGAGCAAAGTCCCGAGCGAGCACTCGACTCAGTGCAATGCACCCGGAAGGACGCTCTCGCTCGTCTTTCAAGGAGCGATTCCTAACAGCACAAGCAGCAGAGGCACAAACTGCATGACGAGAAGGGACAACGTAGAACACGTCTCTGTCCTGGCACATTTTCGTGTGCGATACTTCCCTCCGGGTCTTCGGGCCTTGCGAAGCTCCGTGTACTGCGAGCGCTGCTACTCGCAGCTGAGAAGGACCGTGGAGCTAGCGGCGAATTCGGAGAGCTCTTCGCTGCACTGCGCCGCTCGCAAGCGGCTTCGTTCTTCGCCTTCTGCCGTCCGGCGACAGCTGAACTCCGGCGGTCAGTTGCAGCTCTGCCCAACAGCGTGTTCTCAGTTCTGCGGGCAAGCACGCCCTCTTGCCTTGGCCCCGAGAGCAAAGTCCCGAGCGAGCACTCGACTCAGTGCAATGCACCCGGAAGGACGCTCTCGCTCGTCTTTCAAGGAGCGATTCCTAACAGCACAAGCAGCAGAGGCACAAACTGCATGACGAGAAGGGACAACGTAGAACACGTCTCTGTCCTGGCACATTTTCGTGTGCGATACTTCCCTCCGGGTCTTCGGGCCTTGCGAAGCTCCGTGTACTGCGAGCGCTGCTACTCGCAGCTGAGAAGGACCGTGGAGCAAGCGGCGAGTTCGGAGAGCTCTTCGCTGCACTGCGCCGCTCGCAAGCGGCTTCGTTCTTCGCCTTCTGCCGTCCGGCGACAGCTGAACTCCGGCGGTCAGTTGCAGCTCTGCCCAACAGCGTGTTCTCAGTTCTGCGGGCAAGCACGCCCTCTTGCCTTGGCCCCGGGAGCAAAGTCCCGAGCGAGCACTCGACTCAGTGCAATGCACCCGGAAGGACGCTCTCGCTCGTCTTTCAAGGAGCGATTCCTAACAGCACAAGCAGCAGAGGCACAAACTGCATGACGAGAAGGGACAACGTAGAACACGTCTCTGTCCTGGCACATTTTCGTGTGCCATACTTCCCTCCGGGTCTTCGGGCCTTGCGAAGCTCCGTGTACTGCGAGCGCTGCTACTCGCAGCTGAGAAGGACCGTGGAGCAAGCGGCGAATTCGGAGAGCTCTTCGCTGCACTGCGCCGCTCGCAAGCGGCTTCGTTCTTCGCCTTCTGCCGTCCGGCGACAGCTGAACTCCGGCGGTCAGTTGCAGCTCTGCCCAACAGCGTGTTCTCAGTTCTGCGGGCAAGCACGCCCTCTTGCCTTGGCCCCGGGAGCAAAGTCCCGAGCGAGCACTCGACTCAGTGCAATGCACCCGGAAGGACGCTCTCGCTCGTCTTTCAAGGAGCGATTCCTAACAGCACAAGCAGCAGAGGCACAAACTGCATGACGAGAAGGGACAACGTAGAACACGTCTCTGTCCTGGCACATTTTCGTGTGCGATACTTCCCTCCGGGTCTTCGGGCCTTGCGAAGCTCCGTGTACTGCGAGCGCTGCTACTCGCAGCTGAGAAGGACCGTGGAGCTAGCGGCGAATTCGGAGAGCTCTTCGCTGCACTGCGCCGCTCGCAAGCGGCTTCGTTCTTCGCCTTCTGCCGTCCGGCGAGAGCTGAACTCCGGCGGTCAGTTGCAGCTCTGCCCAACAGCGTGTTCTCAGTTCTGCGGGCAAGCACGCCCTCTTGCCTTGGCCCCGAGAGCAAAGTCCCGAGCGAGCACTCGACTCAGTGCAATGCACCCGGAAGGACGCTCTCGCTCGTCTTTCAAGGAGCGATTCCTAACAGCACAAGCAGCAGAGGCACAAACTGCATGACGAGAAGGGACAACGTAGAACACGTCTCTGTCCTGGCACATTTTCGTGTGCGAAACTTCCCTCCGGGTCTTCGGGCCTTGCGAAGCTCCGTGTACTGCGAGCGCTGCTACTCGCAGCTGAGAAGGACCGTGGAGCTAGCGGCGAATTCGGAGAGCTCTTCGCTGCACTGCGCCGCTCGCAAGCGGCTTCGTTCTTCGCCTTCTGCCGTCCGGCGACAGCTGAACTCCGGCGGTCAGTTGCAGCTCTGCCCAACAGCGTGTTCTCAGTTCTGCGGGCAAGCACGCCCTCTTGCCTTGGCCCCGGGAGCAAAGTCCCGAGCGAGCACTCGACTCAGTGCAATGCACCCGGAAGGACGCTCTCGCTCGTCTTTCAAGGAGCGATTCCTAACAGCACAAGCAGCAGAGGCACAAACTGCATGACGAGAAGGGACAACGTAGAACACGTCTCTGTCCTGGCACATTTTCGTGTGCGATACTTCCCTCCGGGTCTTCGGGCCTTGCGAAGCTCCGTGTACTGCGAGCGCTGCTACTCGCAGCTGAGAAGGACCGTGGAGCTAGCGGCGAATTCGGAGAGCTCTTCGCTGCACTGCGCCGCTCGCAAGCGGCTTCGTTCTTCGCCTTCTGCCGTCCGGCGACAGCTGAACTCCGGCGGTCAGTTGCAGCTCTGCCCAACAGCGTGTTCTCAGTTCTGCGGGCAAGCACGCCCTCTTGCCTTGGCCCCGAGAGCAAAGTCCCGAGCGAGCACTCGACTCAGTGCAATGCACCCGGAAGGACGCTCTCGCTCGTCTTTCAAGGAGCGATTCCTAACAGCACAAGCAGCAGAGGCACAAACTGCATGACGAGAAGGGACAACGTAGAACACGTCTCTGTCCTGGCACATTTTCGTGTGCGATACTTCCCTCCGGGTCTTCGGGCCTTGCGAAGCTCCGTGTACTGCGAGCGCTGCTACTCGCAGCTGAGAAGGACCGTGGAGCTAGCGGCGAATTTCGGGAGAGCTCTTCGCTGCACTGCGCCGCTCGCAAGCGGCTTCGTTCTTCGCCTTCTGCCGTCCGGCGACAGCTGAACTCCGGCGGTCAGTTGCAGCTCTGCCCAACAGCGTGTTCTCAGTTCTGCGGGCAAGCACGCCCTCTTGCCTTGGCCCCGGGAGCAAAGTCCCGAGCGAGCACTCGACTCAGTGCAATGCACCCGGAAGGACGCTCTCGCTCGTCTTTCAAGGAGCGATTCCTAACAGCACAAGCAGCAGAGGCACAAACTGCATGACGAGAAGGGACAACGTAGAACACGTCTCTGTCCTGGCACATTTTCGTGTGCGATACTTCCCTCCGGGTCTTCGGGCCTTGCGAAGCTCCGTGTACTGCGAGCGCTGCTACTCGCAGCTGAGAAGGACCGTGGAGCTAGCGGCGAATTCGGAGAGCTCTTCGCTGCACTGCGCCGCTCGCAAGCGGCTTCGTTCTTCGCCTTCTGCCGTCCGGCGAGAGCTGAACTCCGGCGGTCAGTTGCAGCTCTGCCCAACAGCGTGTTCTCAGTTCTGCGGGCAAGCACGCCCTCTTGCCTTGGCCCCGAGAGCAAAGTCCCGAGCGAGCACTCGACTCAGTGCAATGCACCCGGAAGGACGCTCTCGCTCGTCTTTCAAGGAGCGATTCCTAACAGCACAAGCAGCAGAGGCACAAACTGCATGACGAGAAGGGACAACGTAGAACACGTCTCTGTCCTGGCACATTTCCGTGTGCCATACTTCCCTCCGGGTCTTCGGGCCTTGCGAAGCTCCGTGTACTGCGAGCGCTGCTACTCGCAGCTGAGAAGGACCGTGGAGCTAGCGGCGAATTCGGAGAGCTCTTCGCTGCACTGCGCCGCTCGCAAGCGGCTTCGTTCTTCGCCTTCTGCCGTCCGGCGAGAGCTGAACTCCGGCGGTCAGTTGCAGCTCTGCCCAACAGCGTGTTCTCAGTTCTGCGGGCAAGCACGCCCTCTTGCCTTGGCCCCGGGAGCAAAGTCCCGAGCGAGCACTCGACTCAGTGCAATGCACCCGGAAGGACGCTCTCGCTCGTCTTTCAAGGAGCGATTCCTAACAGCACAAGCAGCAGAGGCACAAACTGCATGACGAGAAGGGACAACGTAGAACACGTCTCTGTCCTGGCACATTTTCGTGTGCGATACTTCCCTCCGGGTCTTCGGGCCTTGCGAAGCTCCGTGTACTGCGAGCGCTGCTACTCGCAGCTGAGAAGGACCGTGGAGCTAGCGGCGAATTCGGAGAGCTCTTCGCTGCACTGCGCCGCTCGCAAGCGGCTTCGTTCTTCGCCTTCTGCCGTCCGGCGAGAGCTGAACTCCGGCGGTCAGTTGCAGCTCTGCCCAACAGCGTGTTCTCAGTTCTGCGGGCAAGCACGCCCTCTTGCCTTGGCCCCGGGAGCAAAGTCCCGAGCGAGCACTCGACTCAGTGCAATGCACCCGGAAGGACGCTCTCGCTCGTCTTTCAAGGAGCGATTCCTAACAGCACAAGCAGCAGAGGCACAAACTGCATGACGAGAAGGGACAACGTAGAACACGTCTCTGTCCTGGCACATTTTCGTGTGCGATACTTCCCTCCGGGTCTTCGGGCCTTGCGAAGCTCCGTGTACTGCGAGCGCTGCTACTCGCAGCTGAGAAGGACCGTGGAGCTAGCGGCGAATTCGGAGAGCTCTTCGCTGCACTGCGCCGCTCGCAAGCGGCTTCGTTCTTCGCCTTCTGCCGTCCGGCGAGAGCTGAACTCCGGCGGTCAGTTGCAGCTCTGCCCAACAGCGTGTTCTCAGTTCTGCGGGCAAGCACGCCCTCTTGCCTTGGCCCCGGGAGCAAAGTCCCGAGCGAGCACTCGACTCAGTGCAATGCACCCGGAAGGACGCTCTCGCTCGTCTTTCAAGGAGCGATTCCTAACAGCACAAGCAGCAGAGGCACAAACTGCATGACGAGAAGGGACAACGTAGAACACGTCTCTGTCCTGGCACATTTTCGTGTGCGATACTTCCCTCCGGGTCTTCGGGCCTTGCGAAGCTCCGTGTACTGCGAGCGCTGCTACTCGCAGCTGAGAAGGACCGTGGAGCTAGCGGCGAATTCGGAGAGCTCTTCGCTGCACTGCGCCGCTCGCAAGCGGCTTCGTTCTTCGCCTTCTGCCGTCCGGCGAGAGCTGAACTCCGGCGGTCAGTTGCAGCTCTGCCCAACAGCGTGTTCTCAGTTCTGCGGGCAAGCACGCCCTCTTGCCTTGGCCCCGGGAGCAAAGTCCCGAGCGAGCACTCGACTCAGTGCAATGCACCCGGAAGGACGCTCTCGCTCGTCTTTCAAGGAGCGATTCCTAACAGCACAAGCAGCAGAGGCACAAACTGCATGACGAGAAGGGACAACGTAGAACACGTCTCTGTCCTGGCACATTTTCGTGTGCGATACTTCCCTCCGGGTCTTCGGGCCTTGCGAAGCTCCGTGTACTGCGAGCGCTGCTACTCGCAGCTGAGAAGGACCGTGGAGCTAGCGGCGAATTCGGAGAGCTCTTCGCTGCACTGCGCCGCTCGCAAGCGGCTTCGTTCTTCGCCTTCTGCCGTCCGGCGAGAGCTGAACTCCGGCGGTCAGTTGCAGCTCTGCCCAACAGCGTGTTCTCAGTTCTGCGGGCAAGCACGCCCTCTTGCCTTGGCCCCGAGAGCAAAGTCCCGAGCGAGCACTCGACTCAGTGCAATGCACCCGGAAGGACGCTCTCGCTCGTCTTTCAAGGAGCGATTCCTAACAGCACAAGCAGCAGAGGCACAAACTGCATGACGAGAAGGGACAACGTAGAACACGTCTCTGTCCTGGCACATTTTCGTGTGCGAAACTTCCCTCCGGGTCTTCGGGCCTTGCGAAGCTCCGTGTACTGCGAGCGCTGCTACTCGCAGCTGAGAAGGACCGTGGAGCTAGCGGCGAATTCGGAGAGCTCTTCGCTGCACTGCGCCGCTCGCAAGCGGCTTCGTTCTTCGCCTTCTGCCGTCCGGCGAGAGCTGAACTCCGGCGGTCAGTTGCAGCTCTGCCCAACAGCGTGTTCTCAGTTCTGCGGGCAAGCACGCCCTCTTGCCTTGGCCCCGGGAGCAAAGTCCCGAGCGAGCACTCGACTCAGTGCAATGCACCCGGAAGGACGCTCTCGCTCGTCTTTCAAGGAGCGATTCCTAACAGCACAAGCAGCAGAGGCACAAACTGCATGACGAGAAGGGACAACGTAGAACACGTCTCTGTCCTGGCACATTTTCGTGTGCGATACTTCCCTCCGGGTCTTCGGGCCTTGCGAAGCTCCGTGTACTGCGAGCGCTGCTACTCGCAGCTGAGAAGGACCGTGGAGCTAGCGGCGAATTCGGAGAGCTCTTCGCTGCACTGCGCCGCTCGCAAGCGGCTTCGTTCTTCGCCTTCTGCCGTCCGGCGACAGCTGAACTCCGGCGGTCAGTTGCAGCTCTGCCCAACAGCGTGTTCTCAGTTCTGCGGGCAAGCACGCCCTCTTGCCTTGGCCCCGAGAGCAAAGTCCCGAGCGAGCACTCGACTCAGTGCAATGCACCCGGAAGGACGCTCTCGCTCGTCTTTCAAGGAGCGATTCCTAACAGCACAAGCAGCAGAGGCACAAACTGCATGACGAGAAGGGACAACGTAGAACACGTCTCTGTCCTGGCACATTTCCGTGTGCCATACTTCCCTCCGGGTCTTCGGGCCTTGCGAAGCTCCGTGTACTGCGAGCGCTGCTACTCGCAGCTCAGAAGGACCGTGGAGCTAGCGGCGAATTCGGAGAGCTCTTCGCTGCACTGCGCCGCTCGCAAGCGGCTTCGTTCTTCGCCTTCTGCCGTCCGGCGACAGCTGAACTCCGGCGGTCAGTTGCAGCTCTGCCCAACAGCGTGTTCTCAGTTCTGCGGGCAAGCACGCCCTCTTGCCTTGGCCCCGGGAGCAAAGTCCCGAGCGAGCACTCGACTCAGTGCAATGCACCCGGAAGGACGCTCTCGCTCGTCTTTCAAGGAGCGATTCCTAACAGCACAAGCAGCAGAGGCACAAACTGCATGACGAGAAGGGACAACGTAGAACACGTCTCTGTCCTGGCACATTTCCGTGTGCCATACTTCCCTCCGGGTCTTCGGGCCTTGCGAAGCTCCGTGTACTGCGAGCGCTGCTACTCGCAGCTGAGAAGGACCGTGGAGCTAGCGGCGAATTCGGAGAGCTCTTCGCTGCACTGCGCCGCTCGCAAGCGGCTTCGTTCTTCGCCTTCTGCCGTCCGGCGACAGCTGAACTCCGGCGGTCAGTTGCAGCTCTGCCCAACAGCGTGTTCTCAGTTCTGCGGGCAAGCACGCCCTCTTGCCTTGGCCCCGAGAGCAAAGTCCCGAGCGAGCACTCGACTCAGTGCAATGCACCCGGAAGGACGCTCTCGCTCGTCTTTCAAGGAGCGATTCCTAACAGCACAAGCAGCAGAGGCACAAACTGCATGACGAGAAGGGACAACGTAGAACACGTCTCTGTCCTGGCACATTTCCGTGTGCCATACTTCCCTCCGGGTCTTCGGGCCTTGCGAAGCTCCGTGTACTGCGAGCGCTGCTACTCGCAGCTGAGAAGGACCGTGGAGCTAGCGGCGAATTCGGAGAGCTCTTCGCTGCACTGCGCCGCTCGCAAGCGGCTTCGTTCTTCGCCTTCTGCCGTCCGGCGACAGCTGAACTCCGGCGGTCAGTTGCAGCTCTGCCCAACAGCGTGTTCTCAGTTCTGCGGGCAAGCACGCCCTCTTGCCTTGGCCCCGAGAGCAAAGTCCCGAGCGAGCACTCGACTCAGTGCAATGCACCCGGAAGGACGCTCTCGCTCGTCTTTCAAGGAGCGATTCCTAACAGCACAAGCAGCAGAGGCACAAACTGCATGACGAGAAGGGACAACGTAGAACACGTCTCTGTCCTGGCACATTTCCGTGTGCCATACTTCCCTCCGGGTCTTCGGGCCTTGCGAAGCTCCGTGTACTGCGAGCGCTGCTACTCGCAGCTCAGAAGGACCGTGGAGCTAGCGGCGAATTCGGAGAGCTCTTCGCTGCACTGCGCCGCTCGCAAGCGGCTTCGTTCTTCGCCTTCTGCCGTCCGGCGAGAGCTGAACTCCGGCGGTCAGTTGCAGCTCTGCCCAACAGCGTGTTCTCAGTTCTGCGGGCAAGCACGCCCTCTTGCCTTGGCCCCGAGAGCAAAGTCCCGAGCGAGCACTCGACTCAGTGCAATGCACCCGGAAGGACGCTCTCGCTCGTCTTTCAAGGAGCGATTCCTAACAGCACAAGCAGCAGAGGCACAAACTGCATGACGAGAAGGGACAACGTAGAACACGTCTCTGTCCTGGCACATTTTCGTGTGCGATACTTCCCTCCGGGTCTTCGGGCCTTGCGAAGCTCCGTGTACTGCGAGCGCTGCTACTCGCAGCTCAGAAGGACCGTGGAGCTAGCGGCGAATTCGGAGAGCTCTTCGCTGCACTGCGCCGCTCGCAAGCGGCTTCGTTCTTCGCCTTCTGCCGTCCGGCGAGAGCTGAACTCCGGCGGTCAGTTGCAGCTCTGCCCAACAGCGTGTTCTCAGTTCTGCGGGCAAGCACGCCCTCTTGCCTTGGCCCCGAGAGCAAAGTCCCGAGCGAGCACTCGACTCAGTGCAATGCACCCGGAAGGACGCTCTCGCTCGTCTTTCAAGGAGCGATTCCTAACAGCACAAGCAGCAGAGGCACAAACTGCATGACGAGAAGGGACAACGTAGAACACGTCTCTGTCCTGGCACATTTCCGTGTGCCATACTTCCCTCCGGGTCTTCGGGCCTTGCGAAGCTCCGTGTACTGCGAGCGCTGCTACTCGCAGCTGAGAAGGACCGTGGAGCTAGCGGCGAATTCGGAGAGCTCTTCGCTGCACTGCGCCGCTCGCAAGCGGCTTCGTTCTTCGCCTTCTGCCGTCCGGCGAGAGCTGAACTCCGGCGGTCAGTTGCAGCTCTGCCCAACAGCGTGTTCTCAGTTCTGCGGGCAAGCACGCCCTCTTGCCTTGGCCCCGGGAGCAAAGTCCCGAGCGAGCACTCGACTCAGTGCAATGCACCCGGAAGGACGCTCTCGCTCGTCTTTCAAGGAGCGATTCCTAACAGCACAAGCAGCAGAGGCACAAACTGCATGACGAGAAGGGACAACGTAGAACACGTCTCTGTCCTGGCACATTTTCGTGTGCGATACTTCCCTCCGGGTCTTCGGGCCTTGCGAAGCTCCGTGTACTGCGAGCGCTGCTACTCGCAGCTGAGAAGGACCGTGGAGCTAGCGGCGAATTCGGAGAGCTCTTCGCTGCACTGCGCCGCTCGCAAGCGGCTTCGTTCTTCGCCTTCTGCCGTCCGGCGACAGCTGAACTCCGGCGGTCAGTTGCAGCTCTGCCCAACAGCGTGTTCTCAGTTCTGCGGGCAAGCACGCCCTCTTGCCTTGGCCCCGAGAGCAAAGTCCCGAGCGAGCACTCGACTCAGTGCAATGCACCCGGAAGGACGCTCTCGCTCGTCTTTCAAGGAGCGATTCCTAACAGCACAAGCAGCAGAGGCACAAACTGCATGACGAGAAGGGACAACGTAGAACACGTCTCTGTCCTGGCACATTTCCGTGTGCCATACTTCCCTCCGGGTCTTCGGGCCTTGCGAAGCTCCGTGTACTGCGAGCGCTGCTACTCGCAGCTCAGAAGGACCGTGGAGCTAGCGGCGAATTCGGAGAGCTCTTCGCTGCACTGCGCCGCTCGCAAGCGGCTTCGTTCTTCGCCTTCTGCCGTCCGGCGACAGCTGAACTCCGGCGGTCAGTTGCAGCTCTGCCCAACAGCGTGTTCTCAGTTCTGCGGGCAAGCACGCCCTCTTGCCTTGGCCCCGGGAGCAAAGTCCCGAGCGAGCACTCGACTCAGTGCAATGCACCCGGAAGGACGCTCTCGCTCGTCTTTCAAGGAGCGATTCCTAACAGCACAAGCAGCAGAGGCACAAACTGCATGACGAGAAGGGACAACGTAGAACACGTCTCTGTCCTGGCACATTTTCGTGTGCGATACTTCCCTCCGGGTCTTCGGGCCTTGCGAAGCTCCGTGTACTGCGAGCGCTGCTACTCGCAGCTGAGAAGGACCGTGGAGCTAGCGGCGAATTCGGAGAGCTCTTCGCTGCACTGCGCCGCTCGCAAGCGGCTTCGTTCTTCGCCTTCTGCCGTCCGGCGACAGCTGAACTCCGGCGGTCAGTTGCAGCTCTGCCCAACAGCGTGTTCTCAGTTCTGCGGGCAAGCACGCCCTCTTGCCTTGGCCCCGAGAGCAAAGTCCCGAGCGAGCACTCGACTCAGTGCAATGCACCCGGAAGGACGCTCTCGCTCGTCTTTCAAGGAGCGATTCCTAACAGCACAAGCAGCAGAGGCACAAACTGCATGACGAGAAGGGACAACGTAGAACACGTCTCTGTCCTGGCACATTTCCGTGTGCCATACTTCCCTCCGGGTCTTCGGGCCTTGCGAAGCTCCGTGTACTGCGAGCGCTGCTACTCGCAGCTGAGAAGGACCGTGGAGCTAGCGGCGAATTCGGAGAGCTCTTCGCTGCACTGCGCCGCTCGCAAGCGGCTTCGTTCTTCGCCTTCTGCCGTCCGGCGAGAGCTGAACTCCGGCGGTCAGTTGCAGCTCTGCCCAACAGCGTGTTCTCAGTTCTGCGGGCAAGCACGCCCTCTTGCCTTGGCCCCGAGAGCAAAGTCCCGAGCGAGCACTCGACTCAGTGCAATGCACCCGGAAGGACGCTCTCGCTCGTCTTTCAAGGAGCGATTCCTAACAGCACAAGCAGCAGAGGCACAAACTGCATGACGAGAAGGGACAACGTAGAACACGTCTCTGTCCTGGCACATTTCCGTGTGCCATACTTCCCTCCGGGTCTTCGGGCCTTGCGAAGCTCCGTGTACTGCGAGCGCTGCTACTCGCAGCTCAGAAGGACCGTGGAGCTAGCGGCGAATTCGGAGAGCTCTTCGCTGCACTGCGCCGCTCGCAAGCGGCTTCGTTCTTCGCCTTCTGCCGTCCGGCGAGAGCTGAACTCCGGCGGTCAGTTGCAGCTCTGCCTAACAGCGTGTTCTCAGTTCTGCGGGCAAGCACGCCCTCTTGCCTTGGCCCCGGGAGCAAAGTCCCGAGCGAGCACTCGACTCAGTGCAATGCACCCGGAAGGACGCTCTCGCTCGTCTTTCAAGGAGCGATTCCTAACAGCACAAGCAGCAGAGGCACAAACTGCATGACGAGAAGGGACAACGTAGAACACGTCTCTGTCCTGGCACATTTTCGTGTGCGATACTTCCCTCCGGGTCTTCGGGCCTTGCGAAGCTCCGTGTACTGCGAGCGCTGCTACTCGCAGCTCAGAAGGACCGTGGAGCTAGCGGCGAATTCGGAGAGCTCTTCGCTGCACTGCGCCGCTCGCAAGCGGCTTCGTTCTTCGCCTTCTGCCGTCCGGCGAGAGCTGAACTCCGGCGGTCAGTTGCAGCTCTGCCCAACAGCGTGTTCTCAGTTCTGCGGGCAAGCACGCCCTCTTGCCTTGGCCCCGAGAGCAAAGTCCCGAGCGAGCACTCGACTCAGTGCAATGCACCCGGAAGGACGCTCTCGCTCGTCTTTCAAGGAGCGATTCCTAACAGCACAAGCAGCAGAGGCACAAACTGCATGACGAGAAGGGACAACGTAGAACACGTCTCTGTCCTGGCACATTTCCGTGTGCCATACTTCCCTCCGGGTCTTCGGGCCTTGCGAAGCTCCGTGTACTGCGAGCGCTGCTACTCGCAGCTCAGAAGGACCGTGGAGCTAGCGGCGAATTCGGAGAGCTCTTCGCTGCACTGCGCCGCTCGCAAGCGGCTTCGTTCTTCGCCTTCTGCCGTCCGGCGAGAGCTGAACTCCGGCGGTCAGTTGCAGCTCTGCCCAACAGCGTGTTCTCAGTTCTGCGGGCAAGCACGCCCTCTTGCCTTGGCCCCGAGAGCAAAGTCCCGAGCGAGCACTCGACTCAGTGCAATGCACCCGGAAGGACGCTCTCGCTCGTCTTTCAAGGAGCGATTCCTAACAGCACAAGCAGCAGAGGCACAAACTGCATGACGAGAAGGGACAACGTAGAACACGTCTCTGTCCTGGCACATTTTCGTGTGCGAAACTTCCCTCCGGGTCTTCGGGCCTTGCGAAGCTCCGTGTACTGCGAGCGCTGCTACTCGCAGCTGAGAAGGACCGTGGAGCTAGCGGCGAATTCGGAGAGCTCTTCGCTGCACTGCGCCGCTCGCAAGCGGCTTCGTTCTTCGCCTTCTGCCGTCCGGCGAGAGCTGAACTCCGGCGGTCAGTTGCAGCTCTGCCCAACAGCGTGTTCTCAGTTCTGCGGGCAAGCACGCCCTCTTGCCTTGGCCCCGGGAGCAAAGTCCCGAGCGAGCACTCGACTCAGTGCAATGCACCCGGAAGGACGCTCTCGCTCGTCTTTCAAGGAGCGATTCCTAACAGCACAAGCAGCAGAGGCACAAACTGCATGACGAGAAGGGACAACGTAGAACACGTCTCTGTCCTGGCACATTTTCGTGTGCGATACTTCCCTCCGGGTCTTCGGGCCTTGCGAAGCTCCGTGTACTGCGAGCGCTGCTACTCGCAGCTGAGAAGGACCGTGGAGCTAGCGGCGAATTCGGAGAGCTCTTCGCTGCACTGCGCCGCTCGCAAGCGGCTTCGTTCTTCGCCTTCTGCCGTCCGGCGAGAGCTGAACTCCGGCGGTCAGTTGCAGCTCTGCCCAACAGCGTGTTCTCAGTTCTGCGGGCAAGCACGCCCTCTTGCCTTGGCCCCGAGAGCAAAGTCCCGAGCGAGCACTCGACTCAGTGCAATGCACCCGGAAGGACGCTCTCGCTCGTCTTTCAAGGAGCGATTCCTAACAGCACAAGCAGCAGAGGCACAAACTGCATGACGAGAAGGGACAACGTAGAACACGTCTCTGTCCTGGCACATTTCCGTGTGCCATACTTCCCTCCGGGTCTTCGGGCCTTGCGAAGCTCCGTGTACTGCGAGCGCTGCTACTCGCAGCTCAGAAGGACCGTGGAGCTAGCGGCGAATTCGGAGAGCTCTTCGCTGCACTGCGCCGCTCGCAAGCGGCTTCGTTCTTCGCCTTCTGCCGTCCGGCGACAGCTGAACTCCGGCGGTCAGTTGCAGCTCTGCCCAACAGCGTGTTCTCAGTTCTGCGGGCAAGCACGCCCTCTTGCCTTGGCCCCGGGAGCAAAGTCCCGAGCGAGCACTCGACTCAGTGCAATGCACCCGGAAGGACGCTCTCGCTCGTCTTTCAAGGAGCGATTCCTAACAGCACAAGCAGCAGAGGCACAAACTGCATGACGAGAAGGGACAACGTAGAACACGTCTCTGTCCTGGCACATTTTCGTGTGCGATACTTCCCTCCGGGTCTTCGGGCCTTGCGAAGCTCCGTGTACTGCGAGCGCTGCTACTCGCAGCTGAGAAGGACCGTGGAGCTAGCGGCGAATTCGGAGAGCTCTTCGCTGCACTGCGCCGCTCGCAAGCGGCTTCGTTCTTCGCCTTCTGCCGTCCGGCGACAGCTGAACTCCGGCGGTCAGTTGCAGCTCTGCCCAACAGCGTGTTCTCAGTTCTGCGGGCAAGCACGCCCTCTTGCCTTGGCCCCGAGAGCAAAGTCCCGAGCGAGCACTCGACTCAGTGCAATGCACCCGGAAGGACGCTCTCGCTCGTCTTTCAAGGAGCGATTCCTAACAGCACAAGCAGCAGAGGCACAAACTGCATGACGAGAAGGGACAACGTAGAACACGTCTCTGTCCTGGCACATTTCCGTGTGCCATACTTCCCTCCGGGTCTTCGGGCCTTGCGAAGCTCCGTGTACTGCGAGCGCTGCTACTCGCAGCTGAGAAGGACCGTGGAGCTAGCGGCGAATTCGGAGAGCTCTTCGCTGCACTGCGCCGCTCGCAAGCGGCTTCGTTCTTCGCCTTCTGCCGTCCGGCGAGAGCTGAACTCCGGCGGTCAGTTGCAGCTCTGCCCAACAGCGTGTTCTCAGTTCTGCGGGCAAGCACGCCCTCTTGCCTTGGCCCCGAGAGCAAAGTCCCGAGCGAGCACTCGACTCAGTGCAATGCACCCGGAAGGACGCTCTCGCTCGTCTTTCAAGGAGCGATTCCTAACAGCACAAGCAGCAGAGGCACAAACTGCATGACGAGAAGGGACAACGTAGAACACGTCTCTGTCCTGGCACATTTCCGTGTGCCATACTTCCCTCCGGGTCTTCGGGCCTTGCGAAGCTCCGTGTACTGCGAGCGCTGCTACTCGCAGCTCAGAAGGACCGTGGAGCTAGCGGCGAATTCGGAGAGCTCTTCGCTGCACTGCGCCGCTCGCAAGCGGCTTCGTTCTTCGCCTTCTGCCGTCCGGCGAGAGCTGAACTCCGGCGGTCAGTTGCAGCTCTGCCCAACAGCGTGTTCTCAGTTCTGCGGGCAAGCACGCCCTCTTGCCTTGGCCCCGAGAGCAAAGTCCCGAGCGAGCACTCGACTCAGTGCAATGCACCCGGAAGGACGCTCTCGCTCGTCTTTCAAGGAGCGATTCCTAACAGCACAAGCAGCAGAGGCACAAACTGCATGACGAGAAGGGACAACGTAGAACACGTCTCTGTCCTGGCACATTTCCGTGTGCCATACTTCCCTCCGGGTCTTCGGGCCTTGCGAAGCTCCGTGTACTGCGAGCGCTGCTACTCGCAGCTCAGAAGGACCGTGGAGCTAGCGGCGAATTCGGAGAGCTCTTCGCTGCACTGCGCCGCTCGCAAGCGGCTTCGTTCTTCGCCTTCTGCCGTCCGGCGACAGCTGAACTCCGGCGGTCAGTTGCAGCTCTGCCCAACAGCGTGTTCTCAGTTCTGCGGGCAAGCACGCCCTCTTGCCTTGGCCCCGAGAGCAAAGTCCCGAGCGAGCACTCGACTCAGTGCAATGCACCCGGAAGGACGCTCTCGCTCGTCTTTCAAGGAGCGATTCCTAACAGCACAAGCAGCAGAGGCACAAACTGCATGACGAGAAGGGACAACGTAGAACACGTCTCTGTCCTGGCACATTTTCGTGTGCCATACTTCCCTCCGGGTCTTCGGGCCTTGCGAAGCTCCGTGTACTGCGAGCGCTGCTACTCGCAGCTGAGAAGGACCGTGGAGCTAGCGGCGAATTCGGAGAGCTCTTCGCTGCACTGCGCCGCTCGCAAGCGGCTTCGTTCTTCGCCTTCTGCCGTCCGGCGACAGCTGAACTCCGGCGGTCAGTTGCAGCTCTGCCCAACAGCGTGTTCTCAGTTCTGCGGGCAAGCACGCCCTCTTGCCTTGGCCCCGGGAGCAAAGTCCCGAGCGAGCACTCGACTCAGTGCAATGCACCCGGAAGGACGCTCTCGCTCGTCTTAGTCTTTCAAGGAGCGATTCCTAACAGCAGAAGCAGCAGAGGCACAAACTGCATGACGAGAAGGGACAACGTAGAACACGTCTCTGTCCTGGCACATTTTCGTGTGCGATACTTCCCTCCGGGTCTTCGGGCCTTGCGAAGCTCCGTGTACTGCGAGCGCTGCTACTCGCAGCTGAGAAGGACCGTGGAGCTAGCGGCGAATTCGGAGAGCTCTTCGCTGCACTGCGCCGCTCGCAAGCGGCTTCGTTCTTCGCCTTCTGCCGTCCGGCGACAGCTGAACTCCGGCGGTCAGTTGCAGCTCTGCCCAACAGCGTGTTCTCAGTTCTGCGGGCAAGCACGCCCTCTTGCCTTGGCCCCGAGAGCAAAGTCCCCGAGCGAGCACTCGACTCAGTGCAATGCACCCGGAAGGACGCTCTCGCTCGTCTTTCAAGGAGCGATTCCTAACAGCACAAGCAGCAGAGGCACAAACTGCATGACGAGAAGGGACAACGTAGAACACGTCTCTGTCCTGGCACATTTCCGTGTGCCATACTTCCCTCCGGGTCTTCGGGCCTTGCGAAGCTCCGTGTACTGCGAGCGCTGCTACTCGCAGCTGAGAAGGACCGTGGAGCTAGCGGCGAATTCGGAGAGCTCTTCGCTGCACTGCGCCGCTCGCAAGCGGCTTCGTTCTTCGCCTTCTGCCGTCCGGCGACAGCTGAACTCCGGCGGTCAGTTGCAGCTCTGCCCAACAGCGTGTTCTCAGTTCTGCGGGCAAGCACGCCCTCTTGCCTTGGCCCCGAGAGCAAAGTCCCGAGCGAGCACTCGACTCAGTGCAATGCACCCGGAAGGACGCTCTCGCTCGTCTTTCAAGGAGCGATTCCTAACAGCACAAGCAGCAGAGGCACAAACTGCATGACGAGAAGGGACAACGTAGAACACGTCTCTGTCCTGGCACATTTCCGTGTGCCATACTTCCCTCCGGGTCTTCGGGCCTTGCGAAGCTCCGTGTACTGCGAGCGCTGCTACTCGCAGCTGAGAAGGACCGTGGAGCTAGCGGCGAATTCGGAGAGCTCTTCGCTGCACTGCGCCGCTCGCAAGCGGCTTCGTTCTTCGCCTTCTGCCGTCCGGCGAGAGCTGAACTCCGGCGGTCAGTTGCAGCTCTGCCCAACAGCGTGTTCTCAGTTCTGCGGGCAAGCACGCCCTCTTGCCTTGGCCCCGAGAGCAAAGTCCCGAGCGAGCACTCGACTCAGTGCAATGCACCCGGAAGGACGCTCTCGCTCGCCTTTCAAGGAGCGATTCCTAACAGCAGAAGCAGCAGAGGCACAAACTGCATGACGAGAAGGGACAACGTAGAACACGTCTCTGTCCTGGCACATTTCCGTGTGCCATACTTCCCTCCGGGTCTTCGGGCCTTGCGAAGCTCTGTGTACTGCGAGCGCTGCTACTCGCAGCTGAGAAGGACCGTGGAGCTAGCGGCGAATTCGGAGAGCTCTTCGCTGCACTGCGCCGCTCGCAAGCGGCTTCGTTCTTCGCCTTCTGCCGTCCGGCGAGAGCTGAACTCCAGCGGTCAGTTGCAGCTCTGCCCAACAGCGTGTTCTCAGTTCTGCGGGCAAGCACGCCCTCTTGCCTTGGCCCCGAGTGCAAAGTCCCGAGCGAGCACTCGACTCAGTGCAATGCACCCGGAAGGACGCTCTCGCTCGTCTTTCAAGGAGCGATTCCTAACAGCAGAAGCAGCAGAGGCACAAACTGCATGACGAGAAGGGACAACGTAGAACACGTCTCTGTCCAGGCGCATTTTCGTGTGCGATACTTCCCTCCGGGTCTTCGGGCCTTGCGAAGCTCTGTGTACTGCGAGCGCTGCTACTCGCAGCTGAGAAGGACCGTGGAGCTAGCGGCGAATTCGGAGAGCTCTTCGCTGCACTGCGCCGCTCGCAAGCGGCTTCGTTTTCGCCTTTTGCCGTCCGGCGAGAGCTGAACTCCAGCGGTCAGTTGCAGCTCTGCCCAACAGCGTGTTCTCAGTTCTGCGGGCAAGCACGCCCTCTTGCCTTGGCCCCGAGTGCAAAGTCCCGAGCGAGCACTCGACTCAGTGCAATGCACCCGGAAGGACGCTCTCGCTCGTCTTTCAAGGAGCGATTCCTAACAGCAGAAGCAGCAGAGGCACAAACTGCATGACGAGAAGGGACAACGTAGAACACGTCTCTGTCCTGGCACATTTTCGTGTGCGATACTTCCCTCCGGGTCTTCGGTCCTTGCGAAGGTCCGTGTACTGCGAGCGCTGCTACTCGCAGCTGAGAAGGACCGTGGAGCTAGCGGCGAATTCGGAGAGCTCTTCGCTGCACTGCGCCGCTCGCAAGCGGCTTCGTTCTTCGCCTTCTGCCGTCCGGCGAGAGCTGAACTCCAGCGGTCAGTTGCAGCTCTGCCCAACAGCGTGTTCTCAGTTCTGCGGGCAAGCACGCCCTCTTGCCTTGGCCCCGGGAGCAAAGTCCCGAGCGAGCACTCGACTCAGTGCAATGCACCCGGAAGGACGCTCTCGCTCGTCTTTCAAGGAGCGATTCCTAACAGCACAAGCAGCAGAGGCACAAACTGCATGACGAGAAGGGACAACGTAGAACACGTCTCTGTCCTGGCACATTTTCGTGTGCGATACTTCCCTCCGGGTCTTCGGGCCTTGCGAAGCTCCGTGTACTGCGAGCGCTGCTACTCGCAGCTGAGAAGGACCGTGGAGCTAGCGGCGAATTCGGAGAGCTCTTCGCTGCACTGCGCCGCTCGCAAGCGGCTTCGTTCTTCGCCTTCTGCCGTCCGGCGACAGCTGAACTCCGGCGGTCAGTTGCAGCTCTGCCCAACAGCGTGTTCTCAGTTCTGCGGGCAAGCACGCCCTCTTGCCTTGGCCCCGAGAGCAAAGTCCCGAGCGAGCACTCGACTCAGTGCAATGCACCCGGAAGGACGCTCTCGCTCGTCTTTCAAGGAGCGATTCCTAACAGCACAAGCAGCAGAGTCACAAACTGCATGACGAGAAGGGGACAACGTAGAACACGTCTCTGTCCTGGCACATTTTCGTGTGCGATACTTCCCTCCGGGTCTTCGGGCCTTGCGAAGCTCTGTGTACTGCGAGCGCTGCTACTCGCAGCTGAGAAGGACCGTGGAGCTAGCGGCGAATTCGGAGAGCTCTTCGCTGCACTGCGCCGCTCGCAAGCGGCTTCGTTCTTCGCCTTCTGCCGTCCGGCGAGAGCTGAACTCCAGCGGTCAGTTGCAGCTCTGCCCAACAGCGTGTTCTCAGTTCTGCGGGCAAGCACGCCCTCTTGCCTTGGCCCCGAGTGCAAAGACCCGAGCGAGCACTCGACTCAGTGCAATGCACCCGGAAGGACGCTCTCGCTCGTCTTTCAAGGAGCGATTACCTACAGCAGAAGCAGCAGAGGCACAAACTGCATGACGAGAAGGGACAACGTAGAACACGTCTCTGTCCTGGCACATTTTCGTGTGCGATACTTCCCTCCGGGTCTTCGGGCCTTGCGAAGCCCTGTGTACTGCGAGCGCTGCTACTCGCAGCTGAGAAGGACCGTGGAGCTAGCGGCGAATTGGGAGAGCTCTTCGCTGCACTGCGCCGCTCGCAAGCGGCTTCGTTCTTCGCCTTCTGCCGTCCGGCGAGAGCTGAACTCCAGCGGTCAGTTGCAGCTCTGCCCAACAGCGTGTTCTCAGTTCTGCGGGCAAGCACGCCCTCTTGCCTTGGCCCCGAGAGCAAAGTCCCGAGCGAGCACTCGACTCAGTGCAATGCACCCGGAAGGACGCTCTCGCTCGCCTTTCAAGGAGCGATTCCTAACAGCAGAAGCAGCAGAGGCACAAACTGCATGACGAGAAGGGACAACGTAGAAC
This sequence comes from Sturnus vulgaris, assembly GCF_052056855.1. Lineage (NCBI taxonomy): Eukaryota > Metazoa > Chordata > Aves > Passeriformes > Sturnidae > Sturnus > Sturnus vulgaris. The sequence goes on along the minus strand of NW_028276767.1, from coordinate 36,543 downwards.
ACGTCTCTGTCCTGGCACATTTCCGTGTGCCATACTTCCCTCCGGGTCTTCGGGCCTTGCGAAGCTCCGTGTACTGCGAGCGCTGCTACTCGCAGCTGAGAAGGACCGTGGAGCTAGCGGCGAATTCGGAGAGCTCTTCGCTGCACTGCGCCGCTCGCAAGCGGCTTCGTTCTTCGCCTTCTGCCGTCCGGCGAGAGCTGAACTCCAGCGGTCAGTTGCAGCTCTGCCCAACAGCGTGTTCTCAGTTCTGCGGGCAAGCACGCCCTCTTGCCTTGGCCCCGGGAGCAAAGTCCCGAGCGAGCACTCGACTCAGTGCAATGCACCCGGAAGGACGCTCTCGCTCGTCTTTCAAGGAGCGATTCCTAACAGCAGAAGCAGCAGAGGCACAAACTGCATGACGAGAAGGGACAACGTAGAACACGTCTCTGTCCTGGCACATTTTCGTGTGCGATACTTCCCTCCGGGTCTTCGGGCCTTGCGAAGCTCCGTGTACTGCGAGCGCTGCTACTCGCAGCTGAGAAGGACCGTGGAGCTAGCGGCGAATTCGGAGAGCTCTTCGCTGCACTGCGCCGCTCGCAAGCGGCTTCGTTCTTCGCCTTCTGCCGTCCGGCGAGAGCTGAACTCCAGCGGTCAGTTGCAGCTCTGCCCAACAGCGTGTTCTCAGTTCTGCGGGCAAGCACGCCCTCTTGCCTTGGCCCCGAGTGCAAAGACCCGAGCGAGCACTCGACTCAGTGCAATGCACCCGGAAGGACGCTCTCGCTCGTCTTTCAAGGAGCGATTCCTAACAGCAGAAGCAGCAGAGGCACAAACTGCATGACGAGAAGGGACAACGTAGAACACGTCTCTGTCCTGGCACATTTCCGTGTGCCATACTTCCCTCCGGGTCTTCGGGCCTTGCGAAGCTCCGTGTACTGCGAGCGCTGCTACTCGCAGCTGAGAAGGACCGTGGAGCAAGCGGCGAGTTCGGAGAGCTCTTCGCTGCACTGCGCCGCTCGCAAGCGGCTTCGTTCTTCGCCTTCTGCCGTCCGGCGAGAGCTGAACTCCGGCGGTCAGTTGCAGCTCTGCCCAACAGCGTGTTCTCAGTTCTGCGGGCAAGCACGCCCTCTTGCCTTGGCCCCGGGAGCAAAGTCCCGAGCGAGCACTCGACTCAGTGCAATGCACCCGGAAGGACGCTCTCGCTCGTCTTTCAAGGAGCGATTCCTAACAGCACAAGCAGCAGAGGCACAAACTGCATGACGAGAAGGGACAACGTAGAACACGTCTCTGTCCTGGCACATTTTCGTGTGCGATACTTCCCTCTGGGTCTTCGGGCCTTGCGAAGCTCCGTGTACTGCGAACGCTGCTACTCGCAGCTGAGAAGGACCGTGGAGCAAGCGGCGAATTCGGAGAGCTCTTCGCTGCACTGCGCCGCTCGCAAGCGGCTTCGTTCTTCGCCTTCTGCCGTCCGGCGAGAGCTGAACTCCGGCGGTCAGTTGCAGCTCTGCCCAACAGCGTGTTCTCAGTTCTGCGGGCAAGCACGCCCTCTTGCCTTGGCCCCGGGAGCAAAGTCCCGAGCGAGCACTCGACTCAGTGCAATGCACCCGGAAGGACGCTCTCGCTCGTCTTTCAAGGAGCGATTCCTAACAGCAGAAGCAGCAGAGGCACAAACTGCATGACGAGAAGGGACAACGTAGAACACGTCTCTGTCCTGGCACATTTTCGTGTGCGATACTTCCCTCCGGGTCTTCGGGCCTTGCGAAGCTCCGTGTACTGCGAGCGCTGCTACTCGCAGCTCAGAAGGACCGTGGAGCTAGCGGCGAATTCGGAGAGCTCTTCGCTGCACTGCGCCGCTCGCAAGCGGCTTCGTTCTTCGCCTTCTGCCGTCCGGCGAGAGCTGAACTCCGGCGGTCAGTTGCAGCTCTGCCCAACAGCGTGTTCTCAGTTCTGCGGGCAAGCACGCCCTCTTGCCTTGGCCCCGAGAGCAAAGTCCCGAGCGAGCACTCGACTCAGTGCAATGCACCCGGAAGGACGCTCTCGCTCGTCTTTCAAGGAGCGATTCCTAACAGCAGAAGCAGCAGAGGCACAAACTGCATGACGAGAAGGGACAACGTAGAACACGTCTCTGTCCTGGCACATTTTCGTGTGCGATACTTCCCTCCGGGTCTTCGGGCCTTGCGAAGCTCCGTGTACTGCGAGCGCTGCTACTCGCAGCTGAGAAGGACCGTGGAGCAAGCGGCGAGTTCGGAGAGCTCTTCGCTGCACTGCGCCGCTCGCAAGCGGCTTCGTTCTTCGCCTTCTGCCGTCCGGCGAGAGCTGAACTCCGGCGGTCAGTTGCAGCTCTGCCCAACAGCGTGTTCTCAGTTCTGCGGGCAAGCACGCCCTCTTGCCTTGGCCCCGGGAGCAAAGTCCCGAGCGAGCACTCGACTCAGTGCAATGCACCCGGAAGGACGCTCTCGCTCGTCTTTCAAGGAGCGATTCCTAACAGCACAAGCAGCAGAGGCACAAACTGCATGACGAGAAGGGACAACGTAGAACACGTCTCTGTCCTGGCACATTTTCGTGTGCGATACTTCCCTCCGGGTCTTCGGGCCTTGCGAAGCTCCGTGTACTGCGAGCGCTGCTACTCGCAGCTGAGAAGGACCGTGGAGCAAGCGGCGAATTCGGAGAGCTCTTCGCTGCACTGCGCCGCTCGCAAGCGGCTTCGTTCTTCGCCTTCTGCCGTCCGGCGAGAGCTGAACTCCGGCGGTCAGTTGCAGCTCTGCCCAACAGCGTGTTCTCAGTTCTGCGGGCAAGCACGCCCTCTTGCCTTGGCCCCGAGAGCAAAGTCCCGAGCGAGCACTCGACTCAGTGCAATGCACCCGGAAGGACGCTCTCGCTCGTCTTTCAAGGAGCGATTCCTAACAGCAGAAGCAGCAGAGGCACAAACTGCATGACGAGAAGGGACAACGTAGAACACGTCTCTGTCCTGGCACATTTTCGTGTGCGATACTTCCCTCCGGGTCTTCGGGCCTTGCGAAGCTCCGTGTACTGCGAGCGCTGCTACTCGCAGCTCAGAAGGACCGTGGAGCTAGCGGCGAATTCGGAGAGCTCTTCGCTGCACTGCGCCGCTCGCAAGCGGCTTCGTTCTTCGCCTTCTGCCGTCCGGCGAGAGCTGAACTCCGGCGGTCAGTTGCAGCTCTGCCCAACAGCGTGTTCTCAGTTCTGCGGGCAAGCACGCCCTCTTGCCTTGGCCCCGAGAGCAAAGTCCCGAGCGAGCACTCGACTCAGTGCAATGCACCCGGAAGGACGCTCTCGCTCGTCTTTCAAGGAGCGATTCCTAACAGCAGAAGCAGCAGAGGCACAAACTGCATGACGAGAAGGGACAACGTAGAACACGTCTCTGTCCTGGCACATTTTCGTGTGCGATACTTCCCTCCGGGTCTTCGGGCCTTGCGAAGCTCCGTGTACTGCGAGCGCTGCTACTCGCAGCTCAGAAGGACCGTGGAGCTAGCGGCGAATTCGGAGAGCTCTTCGCTGCACTGCGCCGCTCGCAAGCGGCTTCGTTCTTCGCCTTCTGCCGTCCGGCGAGAGCTGAACTCCGGCGGTCAGTTGCAGCTCTGCCCAACAGCGTGTTCTCAGTTCTGCGGGCAAGCACGCCCTCTTGCCTTGGCCCCGGGAGCAAAGTCCCGAGCGAGCACTCGACTCAGTGCAATGCACCCGGAAGGACGCTCTCGCTCGTCTTTCAAGGAGCGATTCCTAACAGCACAAGCAGCAGAGGCACAAACTGCATGACGAGAAGGGACAACGTAGAACACGTCTCTGTCCTGGCACATTTTCGTGTGCGATACTTCCCTCCGGGTCTTCGGGCCTTGCGAAGCCCCGTGTACTGCGAGCGCTGCTACTCGCAGCTGAGAAGGACCGTGGAGCTAGCGGCGAATTCGGAGAGCTCTTCGCTGCACTGCGCCGCTCGCAAGCGGCTTCGTTCTTCGCCTTCTGCCGTCCGGCGAGAGCTGAACTCCGGCGGTCAGTTGCAGCTCTGCCCAACAGCGTGTTCTCAGTTCTGCGGGCAAGCACGCCCTCTTGCCTTGGCCCCGGGAGCAAAGTCCCGAGCGAGCACTCGACTCAGTGCAATGCACCCGGAAGGACGCTCTCGCTCGTCTTTCAAGGAGCGATTCCTAACAGCACAAGCAGCAGAGGCACAAACTGCATGACGAGAAGGGACAACGTAGAACACGTCTCTGTCCTGGCACATTTTCGTGTGCGATACTTCCCTCCGGGTCTTCGGGCCTTGCGAAGCTCCGTGTACTGCGAGCGCTGCTACTCGCAGCTGAGAAGGACCGTGGAGCAAGCGGCGAGTTCGGAGAGCTCTTCGCTGCACTGCGCCGCTCGCAAGCGGCTTCGTTCTTCGCCTTCTGCCGTCCGGCGAGAGCTGAACTCCGGCGGTCAGTTGCAGCTCTGCCCAACAGCGTGTTCTCAGTTCTGCGGGCAAGCACGCCCTCTTGCCTTGGCCCCGGGAGCAAAGTCCCGAGCGAGCACTCGACTCAGTGCAATGCACCCGGAAGGACGCTCTCGCTCGTCTTTCAAGGAGCGATTCCTAACAGCACAAGCAGCAGAGGCACAAACTGCATGACGAGAAGGGACAACGTAGAACACGTCTCTGTCCTGGCACATTTTCGTGTGCGATACTTCCCTCCGGGTCTTCGGGCCTTGCGAAGCTCCGTGTACTGCGAGCGCTGCTACTCGCAGCTGAGAAGGACCGTGGAGCAAGCGGCGAGTTCGGAGAGCTCTTCGCTGCACTGCGCCGCTCGCAAGCGGCTTCGTTCTTCGCCTTCTGCCGTCCGGCGAGAGCTGAACTCCGGCGGTCAGTTGCAGCTCTGCCCAACAGCGTGTTCTCAGTTCTGCGGGCAAGCACGCCCTCTTGCCTTGGCCCCGGGAGCAAAGTCCCGAGCGAGCACTCGACTCAGTGCAATGCACCCGGAAGGACGCTCTCGCTCGTCTTTCAAGGAGCGATTCCTAACAGCACAAGCAGCAGAGGCACAAACTGCATGACGAGAAGGGACAACGTAGAACACGTCTCTGTCCTGGCACATTTTCGTGTGCGATACTTCCCTCCGGGTCTTCGGGCCTTGCGAAGCTCCGTGTACTGCGAGCGCTGCTACTCGCAGCTGAGAAGGACCGTGGAGCAAGCGGCGAGTTCGGAGAGCTCTTCGCTGCACTGCGCCGCTCGCAAGCGGCTTCGTTCTTCGCCTTCTGCCGTCCGGCGAGAGCTGAACTCCGGCGGTCAGTTGCAGCTCTGCTCAACAGCGTGTTCTCAGTTCTGCGGGCAAGCACGCCCTCTTGCCTTGGCCCCGGGAGCAAAGTCCCGAGCGAGCACTCGACTCAGTGCAATGCACCCGGAAGGACGCTCTCGCTCGTCTTTCAAGGAGCGATTCCTAACAGCACAAGCAGCAGAGGCACAAACTGCATGACGAGAAGGGACAACGTAGAACACGTCTCTGTCCTGGCACATTTTCGTGTGCGATACTTCCCTCCGGGTCTTCGGGCCTTGCGAAGCTCCGTGTACTGCGAGCGCTGCTACTCGCAGCTGAGAAGGACCGTGGAGCTAGCGGCGAATTCGGAGAGCTCTTCGCTGCACTGCGCCGCTCGCAAGCGGCTTCGTTCTTCGCCTTCTGCCGTCCGGCGAGAGCTGAACTCCGGCGGTCAGTTGCAGCTCTGCCCAACAGCGTGTTCTCAGTTCTGCGGGCAAGCACGCCCTCTTGCCTTGGCCCCGAGAGCAAAGTCCCCGAGCGAGCACTCGACTCAGTGCAATGCACCCGGAAGGACGCTCTCGCTCGTCTTTCAAGGAGCGATTCCTAACAGCACAAGCAGCAGAGGCACAAACTGCATGACGAGAAGGGACAACGTAGAACACGTCTCTGTCCTGGCACATTTTCGGTGTGCGATACTTCCCTCCGGGTCTTCGGGCCTTGCGAAGCTCCGTGTACTGCGAGCGCTGCTACTCGCAGCTCAGAAGGACCGTGGAGCTAGCGGCGAATTCGGAGAGCTCTTCGCTGCACTGCGCCGCTCGCAAGCGGCTTCGTTCTTCGCCTTCTGCCGTCCGGCGACAGCTGAACTCCGGCGGTCAGTTGCAGCTCTGCCCAACAGCGTGTTCTCAGTTCTGCGGGCAAGCACGCCCTCTTGCCTTGGCCCCGAGAGCAAAGTCCCGAGCGAGCACTCGACTCAGTGCAATGCACCCGGAAGGACGCTCTCGCTCGTCTTTCAAGGAGCGATTCCTAACAGCACAAGCAGCAGAGGCACAAACTGCATGACGAGAAGGGACAACGTAGAACACGTCTCTGTCCTGGCACATTTTCGTGTGCGATACTTCCCTCCGGGTCTTCGGGCCTTGCGAAGCTCCGTGTACTGCGAGCGCTGCTACTCGCAGCTGAGAAGGACCGTGGAGCTAGCGGCGAATTCGGAGAGCTCTTCGCTGCACTGCGCCGCTCGCAAGCGGCTTCGTTCTTCGCCTTCTGCCGTCCGGCGACAGCTGAACTCCGGCGGTCAGTTGCAGCTCTGCCCAACAGCGTGTTCTCAGTTCTGCGGGCAAGCACGCCCTCTTGCCTTGGCCCCCGAGAGCAAAGTCCCGAGCGAGCACTCGACTCAGTGCAATGCACCCGGAAGGACGCTCTCGCTCGTCTTTCAAGGAGCGATTCCTAACAGCACAAGCAGCAGAGGCACAAACTGCATGACGAGGAAGGGACAACGTAGAACACGTCTCTGTCCTGGCACATTTCCGTGTGCCATACTTCCCTCCGGGTCTTCGGGCCTTGCGAAGCTCCGTGTACTGCGAGCGCTGCTACTCGCAGCTGAGAAGGACCGTGGAGCTAGCGGCGAATTCGGAGAGCTCTTCGCTGCACTGCGCCGCTCGCAAGCGGGCTTCGTTCTTCGCCTTCTGCCGTCCGGCGAGAGCTGAACTCCGGCGGTCAGTTGCAGCTCTGCCCAACAGCGTGTTCTCAGTTCTGCGGGCAAGCACGCCCTCTTGCCTTGGCCCCGAGAGCAAAGTCCCGAGCGAGCAATCAGTGCAATGCACCCGGAAGGACGCTCTCGCTCGTCTTTCAAGGAGCGATTCCTAACAGCACAAGCAGCAGAGGCACAAACTGCATGACGAGAAGGGACAACGTAGAACACGTCTCTGTCCTGGCACATTTCCGTGTGCCATACTTCCCTCCGGGTCTTCGGGCCTTGCGAAGCTCCGTGTACTGCGAGCGCTGCTACTCGCAGCTCAGAAGGACCGTGGAGCTAGCGGCGAATTCGGAGAGCTCTTCGCTGCACTGCGCCGCTCGCAAGCGGCTTCGTTCTTCGCCTTCTGCCGTCCGGCGAGAGCTGAACTCCGGCGGTCAGTTGCAGCTCTGCCCAACAGCGTGTTCTCAGTTCTGCGGGCAAGCACGCCCTCTTGCCTTGGCCCCGAGAGCAAAGTCCCGAGCGAGCACTCGACTCAGTGCAATGCACCCGGAAGGACGCTCTCGCTCGTCTTTCAAGGAGCGATTCCTAACAGCACAAGCAGCAGAGGCACAAACTGCATGACGAGAAGGGACAACGTAGAACACGTCTCTGTCCTGGCACATTTCCGTGTGCCATACTTCCCTCCGGGTCTTCGGGCCTTGCGAAGCTCCGTGTACTGCGAGCGCTGCTACTCGCAGCTCAGAAGGACCGTGGAGCTAGCGGCGAATTCGGAGAGCTCTTCGCTGCACTGCGCCGCTCGCAAGCGGCTTCGTTCTTCGCCTTCTGCCGTCCGGCGAGAGCTGAACTCCGGCGGTCAGTTGCAGCTCTGCCCAACAGCGTGTTCTCAGTTCTGCGGGCAAGCACGCCCTCTTGCCTTGGCCCCGAGAGCAAAGTCCCGAGCGAGCACTCGACTCAGTGCAATGCACCCGGAAGGACGCTCTCGCTCGTCTTTCAAGGAGCGATTCCTAACAGCACAAGCAGCAGAGGCACAAACTGCATGACGAGAAGGGACAACGTAGAACACGTCTCTGTCCTGGCACATTTTCGTGTGCCATACTTCCCTCCGGGTCTTCGGGCCTTGCGAAGCTCCGTGTACTGCGAGCGCTGCTACTCGCAGCTGAGAAGGACCGTGGAGCTAGCGGCGAATTCGGAGAGCTCTTCGCTGCACTGCGCCGCTCGCAAGCGGCTTCGTTCTTCGCCTTCTGCCGTCCGGCGACAGCTGAACTCCGGCGGTCAGTTGCAGCTCTGCCCAACAGCGTGTTCTCAGTTCTGCGGGCAAGCACGCCCTCTTGCCTTGGCCCCGAGAGCAAAGTCCCGAGCGAGCACTCGACTCAGTGCAATGCACCCGGAAGGACGCTCTCGCTCGTCTTTCAAGGAGCGATTCCTAACAGCACAAGCAGCAGAGGCACAAACTGCATGACGAGAAGGGACAACGTAGAACACGTCTCTGTCCTGGCACATTTCCGTGTGCCATACTTCCCTCCGGGTCTTCGGGCCTTGCGAAGCTCCGTGTACTGCGAGCGCTGCTACTCGCAGCTGAGAAGGACCGTGGAGCTAGCGGCGAATTCGGAGAGCTCTTCGCTGCACTGCGCCGCTCGCAAGCGGCTTCGTTCTTCGCCTTCTGCCGTCCGGCGACAGCTGAACTCCGGCGGTCAGTTGCAGCTCTGCCCAACAGCGTGTTCTCAGTTCTGCGGGCAAGCACGCCCTCTTGCCTTGGCCCCGGGAGCAAAGTCCCGAGCGAGCACTCGACTCAGTGCAATGCACCCGGAAGGACGCTCTCGCTCGTCTTTCAAGGAGCGATTCCTAACAGCAGAAGCAGCAGAGGCACAAACTGCATGACGAGAAGGGACAACGTAGAACACGTCTCTGTCCTGGCACATTTTCGTGTGCGATACTTCCCTCCGGGTCTTCGGGCCTTGCGAAGCTCCGTGTACTGCGAGCGCTGCTACTCGCAGCTGAGAAGGACCGTGGAGCTAGCGGCGAATTCGGAGAGCTCTTCGCTGCACTGCGCCGCTCGCAAGCGGCTTCGTTCTTCGCCTTCTGCCGTCCGGCGAGAGCTGAACTCCGGCGGTCAGTTGCAGCTCTGCCCAACAGCGTGTTCTCAGTTCTGCGGGCAAGCACGCCCTCTTGCCTTGGCCCCGAGAGCAAAGTCCCGAGCGAGCACTCGACTCAGTGCAATGCACCCGGAAGGACGCTCTCGCTCGTCTTTCAAGGAGCGATTCCTAACAGCACAAGCAGCAGAGGCACAAACTGCATGACGAGAAGGGACAACGTAGAACACGTCTCTGTCCTGGCACATTTCCGTGTGCCATACTTCCCTCCGGGTCTTCGGGCCTTGCGAAGCTCCGTGTACTGCGAGCGCTGCTACTCGCAGCTGAGAAGGACCGTGGAGCTAGCGGCGAATTCGGAGAGCTCTTCGCTGCACTGCGCCGCTCGCAAGCGGCTTCGTTCTTCGCCTTCTGCCGTCCGGCGAGAGCTGAACTCCGGCGGTCAGTTGCAGCTCTGCCCAACAGCGTGTTCTCAGTTCTGCGGGCAAGCACGCCCTCTTGCCTTGGCCCCGAGAGCAAAGTCCCGAGCGAGCACTCGACTCAGTGCAATGCACCCGGAAGGACGCTCTCGCTCGCCTTTCAAGGAGCGATTCCTAACAGCAGAAGCAGCAGAGGCACAAACTGCATGACGAGAAGGGACAACGTAGAACACGTCTCTGTCCTGGCACATTTCCGTGTGCCATACTTCCCTCCGGGTCTTCGGGCCTTGCGAAGCTCCGTGTACTGCGAGCGCTGCTACTCGCAGCTGAGAAGGACCGTGGAGCTAGCGGCGAATTCGGAGAGCTCTTCGCTGCACTGCGCCGCTCGCAAGCGGCTTCGTTCTTCGCCTTCTGCCGTCCGGCGAGAGCTGAACTCCAGCGGTCAGTTGCAGCTCTGCCCAACAGCGTGTTCTCAGTTCTGCGGGCAAGCACGCCCTCTTGCCTTGGCCCCGAGTGCAAAGTCCCGAGCGAGCACTCGACTCAGTGCAATGCACCCGGAAGGACGCTCTCGCTCGTCTTTCAAGGAGCGATTCCTAACAGCAGAAGCAGCAGAGGCACAAACTGCATGACGAGAAGGGACAACGTAGAACACGTCTCTGTCCAGGCGCATTTTCGTGTGCGATACTTCCCTCCGGGTCTTCGGGCCTTGCGAAGCTCTGTGTACTGCGAGCGCTGCTACTCGCAGCTGAGAAGGACCGTGGAGCTAGCGGCGAATTCGGAGAGCTCTTCGCTGCACTGCGCCGCTCGCAAGCGGCTTCGTTTTCGCCTTTTGCCGTCCGGCGAGAGCTGAACTCCAGCGGTCAGTTGCAGCTCTGCCCAACAGCGTGTTCTCAGTTCTGCGGGCAAGCACGCCCTCTTGCCTTGGCCCCGAGTGCAAAGTCCCGAGCGAGCACTCGACTCAGTGCAATGCACCCGGAAGGACGCTCTCGCTCGTCTTTCAAGGAGCGATTCCTAACAGCAGAAGCAGCAGAGGCACAAACTGCATGACGAGAAGGGACAACGTAGAACACGTCTCTGTCCTGGCACATTTTCGTGTGCGATACTTCCCTCCGGGTCTTCGGTCCTTGCGAAGGTCCGTGTACTGCGAGCGCTGCTACTCGCAGCTGAGAAGGACCGTGGAGCTAGCGGCGAATTCGGAGAGCTCTTCGCTGCACTGCGCCGCTCGCAAGCGGCTTCGTTCTTCGCCTTCTGCCGTCCGGCGAGAGCTGAACTCCAGCGGTCAGTTGCAGCTCTGCCCAACAGCGTGTTCTCAGTTCTGCGGGCAAGCACGCCCTCTTGCCTTGGCCCCGGGAGCAAAGTCCCGAGCGAGCACTCGACTCAGTGCAATGCACCCGGAAGGACGCTCTCGCTCGTCTTTCAAGGAGCGATTCCTAACAGCACAAGCAGCAGAGGCACAAACTGCATGACGAGAAGGGACAACGTAGAACACGTCTCTGTCCTGGCACATTTTCGTGTGCGATACTTCCCTCCGGGTCTTCGGGCCTTGCGAAGCTCCGTGTACTGCGAGCGCTGCTACTCGCAGCTGAGAAGGACCGTGGAGCTAGCGGCGAATTCGGAGAGCTCTTCGCTGCACTGCGCCGCTCGCAAGCGGCTTCGTTCTTCGCCTTCTGCCGTCCGGCGACAGCTGAACTCCGGCGGTCAGTTGCAGCTCTGCCCAACAGCGTGTTCTCAGTTCTGCGGGCAAGCACGCCCTCTTGCCTTGGCCCCGAGAGCAAAGTCCCGAGCGAGCACTCGACTCAGTGCAATGCACCCGGAAGGACGCTCTCGCTCGTCTTTCAAGGAGCGATTCCTAACAGCACAAGCAGCAGAGTCACAAACTGCATGACGAGAAGGGACAACGTAGAACACGTCTCTGTCCTGGCACATTTTCGTGTGCGATACTTCCCTCCGGGTCTTCGGGCCTTGCGAAGCTCTGTGTACTGCGAGCGCTGCTACTCGCAGCTGAGAAGGACCGTGGAGCTAGCGGCGAATTCGGAGAGCTCTTCGCTGCACTGCGCCGCTCGCAAGCGGCTTCGTTCTTCGCCTTCTGCCGTCCGGCGAGAGCTGAACTCCAGCGGTCAGTTGCAGCTCTGCCCAACAGCGTGTTCTCAGTTCTGCGGGCAAGCACGCCCTCTTGCCTTGGCCCCGAGTGCAAAGACCCGAGCGAGCACTCGACTCAGTGCAATGCACCCGGAAGGACGCTCTCGCTCGTCTTTCAAGGAGCGATTACCTACAGCAGAAGCAGCAGAGGCACAAACTGCATGACGAGAAGGGACAACGTAGAACACGTCTCTGTCCTGGCACATTTTCGTGTGCGATACTTCCCTCCGGGTCTTCGGGCCTTGCGAAGCCCTGTGTACTGCGAGCGCTGCTACTCGCAGCTGAGAAGGACCGTGGAGCTAGCGGCGAATTGGGAGAGCTCTTCGCTGCACTGCGCCGCTCGCAAGCGGCTTCGTTCTTCGCCTTCTGCCGTCCGGCGAGAGCTGAACTCCAGCGGTCAGTTGCAGCTCTGCCCAACAGCGTGTTCTCAGTTCTGCGGGCAAGCACGCCCTCTTGCCTTGGCCCCGAGAGCAAAGTCCCGAGCGAGCACTCGACTCAGTGCAATGCACCCGGAAGGACGCTCTCGCTCGCCTTTCAAGGAGCGATTCCTAACAGCAGAAGCAGCAGAGGCACAAACTGCATGACGAGAAGGGACAACGTAGAACACGTCTCTGTCCTGGCACATTTCCGTGTGCCATACTTCCCTCCGGGTCTTCGGGCCTTGCGAAGCTCCGTGTACTGCGAGCGCTGCTACTCGCAGCTGAGAAGGACCGTGGAGCTAGCGGCGAATTCGGAGAGCTCTTCGCTGCACTGCGCCGCTCGCAAGCGGCTTCGTTCTTCGCCTTCTGCCGTCCGGCGAGAGCTGAACTCCAGCGGTCAGTTGCAGCTCTGCCCAACAGCGTGTTCTCAGTTCTGCGGGCAAGCACGCCCTCTTGCCTTGGCCCCGGGAGCAAAGTCCCGAGCGAGCACTCGACTCAGTGCAATGCACCCGGAAGGACGCTCTCGCTCGTCTTTCAAGGAGCGATTCCTAACAGCAGAAGCAGCAGAGGCACAAACTGCATGACGAGAAGGGACAACGTAGAACACGTCTCTGTCCTGGCACATTTTCGTGTGCGATACTTCCCTCCGGGTCTTCGGGCCTTGCGAAGCTCCGTGTACTGCGAGCGCTGCTACTCGCAGCTGAGAAGGACCGTGGAGCTAGCGGCGAATTCGGAGAGCTCTTCGCTGCACTGCGCCGCTCGCAAGCGGCTTCGTTCTTCGCCTTCTGCCGTCCGGCGAGAGCTGAACTCCAGCGGTCAGTTGCAGCTCTGCCCAACAGCGTGTTCTCAGTTCTGCGGGCAAGCACGCCCTCTTGCCTTGGCCCCGAGTGCAAAGACCCGAGCGAGCACTCGACTCAGTGCAATGCACCCGGAAGGACGCTCTCGCTCGTCTTTCAAGGAGCGATTCCTAACAGCAGAAGCAGCAGAGGCACAAACTGCATGACGAGAAGGGACAACGTAGAACACGTCTCTGTCCTGGCACATTTCCGTGTGCCATACTTCCCTCCGGGTCTTCGGGCCTTGCGAAGCTCCGTGTACTGCGAGCGCTGCTACTCGCAGCTGAGAAGGACCGTGGAGCAAGCGGCGAGTTCGGAGAGCTCTTCGCTGCACTGCGCCGCTCGCAAGCGGCTTCGTTCTTCGCCTTCTGCCGTCCGGCGAGAGCTGAACTCCGGCGGTCAGTTGCAGCTCTGCCCAACAGCGTGTTCTCAGTTCTGCGGGCAAGCACGCCCTCTTGCCTTGGCCCCGGGAGCAAAGTCCCGAGCGAGCACTCGACTCAGTGCAATGCACCCGGAAGGACGCTCTCGCTCGTCTTTCAAGGAGCGATTCCTAACAGCACAAGCAGCAGAGGCACAAACTGCATGACGAGAAGGGACAACGTAGAACACGTCTCTGTCCTGGCACATTTTCGTGTGCGATACTTCCCTCCGGGTCTTCGGGCCTTGCGAAGCTCCGTGTACTGCGAACGCTGCTACTCGCAGCTGAGAAGGACCGTGGAGCAAGCGGCGAATTCGGAGAGCTCTTCGCTGCACTGCGCCGCTCGCAAGCGGCTTCGTTCTTCGCCTTCTGCCGTCCGGCGAGAGCTGAACTCCGGCGGTCAGTTGCAGCTCTGCCCAACAGCGTGTTCTCAGTTCTGCGGGCAAGCACGCCCTCTTGCCTTGGCCCCGAGAGCAAAGTCCCGAGCGAGCACTCGACTCAGTGCAATGCACCCGGAAGGACGCTCTCGCTCGTCTTTCAAGGAGCGATTCCTAACAGCACAAGCAGCAGAGGCACAAACTGCATGACGAGAAGGGACAACGTAGAACACGTCTCTGTCCTGGCACATTTTCGTGTGCGATACTTCCCTCCGGGTCTTCGGGCCTTGCGAAGCCCCGTGTACTGCGAGCGCTGCTACTCGCAGCTCAGAAGGACCGTGGAGCTAGCGGCGAATTCGGAGAGCTCTTCGCTGCACTGCGCCGCTCGCAAGCGGCTTCGTTCTTCGCCTTCTGCCGTCCGGCGACAGCTGAACTCCGGCGGTCAGTTGCAGCTCTGCCCAACAGCGTGTTCTCAGTTCTGCGGGCAAGCACGCCCTCTTGCCTTGGCCCCGAGAGCAAAGTCCCGAGCGAGCACTCGACTCAGTGCAATGCACCCAGAAGGACGCTCTCGCTCGTCTTTCAAGGAGCGATTCCTAACAGCACAAGCAGCAGAGGCACAAACTGCATGACGAGAAGGGACAACGTAGAACACGTCTCTGTCCTGGCACATTTTCGTGTGCGATACTTCCCTCCGGGTCTTCGGGCCTTGCGAAGCTCCGTGTACTGCGAGCGCTGCTACTCGCAGCTCAGAAGGACCGTGGAGCTAGCGGCGAATTCGGAGAGCTCTTCGCTGCACTGCGCCGCTCGCAAGCGGCTTCGTTCTTCGCCTTCTGCCGTCCGGCGACAGCTGAACTCCGGCGGTCAGTTGCAGCTCTGCCCAACAGCGTGTTCTCAGTTCTGCGGGCAAGCACGCCCTCTTGCCTTGGCCCCGAGAGCAAAGTCCCGAGCGAGCACTCGACTCAGTGCAATGCACCCAGAAGGACGCTCTCGCTCGTCTTTCAAGGAGCGATTCCTAACAGCACAAGCAGCAGAGGCACAAACTGCATGACGAGAAGGGACAACGTAGAACACGTCTCTGTCCTGGCACATTTCCGTGTGCCATACTTCCCTCCGGGTCTTCGGTCCTTGCGAAGCTCCGTGTACTGCGAGCGCTGCTACTCGCAGCTGAGAAGGACCGTGGAGCTAGCGGCGAATTCGGAGAGCTCTTCGCTGCACTGCGCCGCTCGCAAGCGGCTTCGTTCTTCGCCTTCTGCCGTCCGGCGACAGCTGAACTCCGGCGGTCAGTTGCAGCTCTGCCCAACAGCGTGTTCTCAGTTCTGCGGGCAAGCACGCCCTCTTGCCTTGGCCCCGAGAGCAAAGTCCCGAGCGAGCACTCGACTCAGTGCAATGCACCCAGAAGGACGCTCTCGCTCGTCTTTCAAGGAGCGATTCCTAACAGCACAAGCAGCAGAGGCACAAACTGCATGGCGAGAAGGGACAACGTAGAACACGTCTCTGTCCTGGCACATTTCCGTGTGCCATACTTCCCTCCGGGTCTTCGGTCCTTGCGAAGCTCCGTGTACTGCGAGCGCTGCTACTCGCAGCTGAGAAGGACCGTGGAGCTAGCGGCGAATTCGGAGAGCTCTTCGCTGCACTGCGCCGCTCGCAAGCGGCTTCGTTCTTCGCCTTCTGCCGTCCGGCGACAGCTGAACTCCGGCGGTCAGTTGCAGCTCTGCCCAACAGCGTGTTCTCAGTTCTGCGGGCAAGCACGCCCTCTTGCCTTGGCCCCGAGTGCAAAGTCCCGAGCGAGCACTCGACTCAGTGCAATGCACCCAGAAAGACGCTCTTGCTCGCTTTTCAAGGAGCGATTCCTAACAGCAGAAGCAGCAGAGGCACAAACTGCATGACGAGAAGGGACAACGTAGAACACGTCTCTGTCCTGGTACATTTTCCTGTGCGATACTTCCCTCCGGGTCTTCGGTCCTTGCGAATCTCTATGTACTGTGAGCGCTGCTACTTGCAGCTGAGAAAGACCGTGGAGCTAGCGGCGAATTCGGAGAGCGCTGAGCACGTAGTCAAGAAGCGAGACGTGTCCCTGCAACGCGGTGCTAATAGCAGCTTCCTCGCGGCGGGGGCGAGCTCCGGCCACAAGACATTCTCGTCCTGGCAACGGATCTCTGTGAAGGGCGTAGGCGAAAAGCTTTCGTTTTCCATTTGAAATGCGAGAGAGGCAGACTGTTGCACGGAGCTCTGAGAACAAAGGTGCACGCCCTAGGCGGGCTTGGGCAGAAGCAGCGTTCTCTAGCTCTTGGCTGCCGGCGCACTTGTGGTTGTGTGGCGCCCTTGCAGCGGCTTCTGGCCGCCGGCAAGTGAAAGCGACTCCACGCTTAGGCGAGGGCGGTGAACGAAGCGCCACTAGTCCCGTGCTTGTGTGCACCACGTTACAGGCTACTAGGAGAGGAAGGTGGTTGACTCTCGCTTGCCTTCCCAAGTGCCCTTAGCAGTCGGAAGGAGCAAGCTGAAGCACTGCTGCTTGTGCTGCTCCGTGGTTCCCTTGCAACCCGCTGGGAAAGCTTTGGCGGTCGCTTCTAGGCGCCGAGTTGCACACAGCACCACGGTAAGTGCCTCGGAGAAGGGAAATCCAGAGTGCAGCGAGGAGCTGGACGTGGCTTACGTGCAGTAAGGAGAAGGTGAACCTAGGCACTGCCTCTTCAATCTGGCCGCCTCTGCTCTGGTAGCAACTTTTGCAAGTCGGCAGAGGGAGCTGCGAGTATGTAGAACGGAGGGCAGCGAGACGCCGTGTGTTATGCGCCCTTTCAGGGCTGCTGCCAGGGTGCTACTTTAAGAACGCCTTCTTCTTCCTCGCGTCCTTCCTCCACTATAGTCTCCTGGATTCACCTGAGACTCTTCCTAGGCATCTCCCTGATCCTTTTTGCAATGAGTCTCACATCATTCTCCTGAAGAAACTGTCTGCTTATGGTTTGCATGGGTGGGCTGTTTGCTGGGTGACAAACTGGGTGATGGCCAGGCCCACAGAGTGGTAGGAAATAGAGTTCATCCAGCTGGTCCCCAAGGCTCAGTCTTGGGCCCAGTCCTGTTTAATATCTTGCTCAGTGTTCTGGACAAGGGGATAGAGTACACGCCCAGGAAGTTCACAGATGATGCAAAATTGGCTGGTAGTGTTTTTTTCTTCTGGAGGACAGCAGGCTCTGCTTCTTCTTCCTCCTGTTCTGAGGTCGCTGCTCCCTCTTCATCCCTCATCAAGTGTGCTGATTTTGTCACTTGGATGAGAAAACAAACAATTTTAGCAACAATACTAGTGGCAGGGTACAAGAAAGGAAGAGTTCACACGAATCCCCCCCCCCCCCCCCCCCCCCCCCCGCCCAACAACAGAAAATACCTGATGGCTCCTCTGCCCAGCTTACTGACTACACCGGAACCCATTGTCCCCCAAAGATACTCCCTTCTCCCTGCCCCCAGCCATGATGTGAGATGGAATAGAATAACTAAGATTAAGATTCTCCCTATGGAACTCCATCATACTTCGATTCTGGGAAAAAAAATTTCTTGAAGTTCTATCATTTCAGATCATTTGAATTTGAATTTGCATACTAAAAAGTCTAGCCAGAAACTCATGACAATATTAATAGCCCATTCTAGAATGTCCGAGATGATAGACACTTCTTTCAAGAGAATGTGATACCTCACGTGACTTCTCCAGAATTTAAATGAACAGCGGGAGTAGTCTAAAAGATTCTTGCTGCCATCTGGATTTCCTGGTATTTGGCTGGTCTATGTAAACCAACCAGCTATTCAGCAGAGGGAATATTAGTGTGATACTTGATGGTATGTGAGATGGAACACAGTAATTTATGGCTTTTTGCATAGTGATGAAGCTGTAAAGAAAGCTCCGTAATGCTCAGACAAGGAGGCTGCTGGACTTCAAGCAGCAAAGGCCCAAAACGAACCAGTGAAAAGGTGTCATTGAAAAAAAAAAAAAAAGCCAGGTGGGGAGCAAAGTGATACTTAAGGGCAGTTTACTGAAAGAGGGAATCTAGTGAAAAAAAAAGTCCAAGAGTGAAGGAATAACAGAGAAAATGAAACTAAGGAAGGAAATCAATCTCAGCTAATCATTTCAGAAGCTAACAAGTTGTCATTGCAATGATGCATAAAGTGAGAAATAATAAATATGTCTGCGCCAAAATCTGAAATATGAACTTTATTGCATTCTGTCTTCCACGGAATCATACAACAGTCTGTGATTAAAGATCATCTAGTCCAACTTCCTTGCCAGGTAGATCTTACAGTAGATCAAATTGCTCAAGACTAGCCAAACTGATAAGGAGCACTCTCAATGATGGGGCATCCACAACTTCTCTGGAACACCCGTTTGAGTGTCTCACCAGCTTCACTGTAGAAAAGTTTTTCCTTTTAGCCAATCTAAACCTAGTCTCAGTTTGAAAGCATGGCCCCTTGTCCTGTCTCTGCAAACTTTCCTAAAAAGTCTTTCTCCATTTGTCTTATACCCTCTTTACATATTCAAAGGCCACAATACTGTCTCTCCAGAAACCTCTCTTCTCCAGGCTAAAAGATCCTACTTTTCACAAGAACCAGGTCATAAACTGAGATGGAAGACATCTCAGGAGATCAGATCATGCAACAGCTCAGCGTAAGAATAGCTCTGAAGTCAGATCAACTAGCTTAGGGCTGTGTCTGTTTGAATTTTGAAAATTAGCAGGACTTGAAATGCTTCAAGGAAGAGAACTCGGGGTGGCTCCAGAAACAGCCTGAGAAACTCGAACAAACTCGAAACCTCAGAAACTACCACTGCTTTCTCTCCCTCAGCCCAAGCAGTCCCAAAGAAGAAGTGTTCCCAGCAGGCTGGGATAGCACACATATACACTGCGTATACGTGACAGGCATCGCCAGCAGCCACATCCTGCTCCTTTCTGTGGCTGGCAAGAGTGAGACTGGATGTTTACATGTGGGCAACCTGGGTCCCTCCAGCAGCTCACACACTCAGCCTGCCCAGTGACCCCACTGAATTCCAGTATTAGCAGTGTGCCAAGGCCACAGCACTACTCCGCTTGCTGGCACAGACCATCACACGCCTCCTAAATCAGTCAGGACTCCCCTGGTCCCACAGCCAGCACCCCACTTGCCCTCCGCCAGGCCACTGCCATTGTTCACCAACTTCTCCACTTTGATCTTTGCTGGTGCTCTCAACACTGGCACACCCAGATGTTCTGCAGCTGTTGTCTCCTGGTGGAAAGGACTTGTAAAGCCATGTTTCCTAACAGGACTTCCACAACCTTTCAAAGCAACCTTTACTGGGGTATGAACAATCTCATTCAAATGTCAACATTTCTTTTCCCGTATGTGAAATCAGAATTTCCTTCTTTCGGGCATGCCCAAAACAAGGCACAAACTACATTGTGCCTTCTGTTTCACATGCTGACTCGTTTGTAAACAATGCTAGGAGAATACCTGTTTTGATCCAAGCTAATCTCTGGCCCTTATAGTGCTTTCGGTAGTTAGTTTTGCTTTGTTATTTACTTGATGTCCCATTGAATTGTTGAATCATAAACAGACTACCTGTCTGTATAGCAGCATAGCAGTGATGAATAAATGCAAGAGAAGGAGCAAGGTGATTGTTTGCTAGACTCTTCCTAGAAACTGAGAAATCTGTTACTTAATGCTGACCACAGCAGATGGAGGAAGCATCCTACATGATGTCAAAGCAATGAAGCTGTAATCACTTTTATGATTACAGTCAAGGCACTGCTTTTGCCACCATAAGTGGAGTGCAGGGAATCTTAAAAGACGACACTCTAACTGTTGTCCATGCTCACTGAGAAAATAATGCTTTTACAGCAGAGCAGGTCTCACCGCAGCTAAATCATGGCTTCAACTGTACACCGCCTTCAAAAAGCCCACAAAAACACAAATGAAAGGATTTGGAAGCCAAGGGAATCTCGGATTGTGACATCAGCTCACTCTGGATTCTTTCCAAATTCTCAATTCCATTTTCTTCCGAGCCAATTTTCCCACCTAACTTGAGATGTAATTTATGGATTTCCAACACATCTAGTTACCTTAGAATTAGATTGCCACTAGCCAAAAAGACAGAAACAAGCAGTTAAGTGAAGACTGAAACCATGGGTGTTTAGAACAGCAAAACTTGGGCGAAACTATTCTTAAGAAAACCAAAACTTTTAGGACTTACCCATGTATTTTTGGAGGTGGAAAAAGTTTTACATCGAAAAGTCCCTAGGGAACTCTCTTCAGTGCCTGGAGAGCCGCTGTCGCTCGCCTTTCAAGGACCTATTCGTCACAGCAGAGGCAGCAGAGCACAAGATGGCCGACGAGAAGGGGCAGTGTAGAACTCTCTGTCTGTCTGTGTCTCTACTCAGTGTAGAACGTCTCTATCCTGGCACATTTTCGAGTGCGATACTTCCCTCCGGGTCTTCGGTCCTTGCGAAGCTCTATGTACTGTGAGCGCTGCTACTCGCAGCTGAGAAAGACCGTGGAGCTAGCGGCGAATTCGGAGAGCGCTGAGCACGTAGTCAAGAAGCGAGACGTGTCCCTGCAACGCGGTGCTAATAGCAGCTTCCTCGCGGCGGGGGCGAGCTCCGGCCACAAAGCATTCTCGTCCTGGCAACGGATCTCTGTGAAGGGCGTAGGCGAAAAGCTTTCGTTTTCCATTCGAACTGCGAGAGAGGCAGACTGTTGCACGGAGCTCTGAGAACAAAGATGCACGCCCTAGGCGGGCTTGGGCAGAAGCAGCGTTCTCGAGCTCTTGGCTGCCGGCACACTGCTGGCTGTGTGGCGCCCTTGCAGCGGCTTCTGGCCGCCGGCAAGTGAAAGCAGCGCCAGGCGTGGGCGAGGGCGGTGAACGAAGCAGCACTCGTCCCGTGCTTGTGTGCACCACGTTACAGGCTACTAGGAGAGGAAGGTGGTTGACTCTCGCTTGCCCTCCCAAGTGCCCTTAGCAGTCGGAAGGAGCAAGCTGAAGCACTGCTGCTTGTGCTGCTCCGTGGTTCCCTTGCAGCCCGCTGTGAAAGCATTGGCGGTCACTTCTAGGCGCCGAGTTGCACACAGCACCACGGTAAGTGCCGCGGAGAAGGGAAATCCAGAGTGCAGCGAGGAGCTGGACGTAGCTTACGCGCAGTAAGGAGAAGGTGAACCTAGGCACTGCCTCTTCAATCTGGCCGCCTCTGCTCCGGTAACAACTTTCGCAAGTCGGCAGAGGGAGCTGCGAGTGTGTAGAACGGAGGGCAGCGAGACGCAGTGTGTTATGTGCCCTTTCAGGGCTGCTGCCAGGGGGCTAGTTTAAGTACGCTTTTTTCTTCCTCGCGTCCTTCTCGCTTCGCTCTAGCTGCATGGAGTACAGTACAGCGAAGGAGTGAGGACGGGCACTGCCGCAGCTTTTGCCCTGGCGTGCAACGGCTGTGTGCTGCTTTTCCAAGCAGTAAGACCACTGAGAAGTGAAAGCGATAGCGAAGAAGCTCTTTGACTGCTCGTGTGCTCTTCGCTGCACTCCGCCGCTCGCAAGCGGCTTCGTTCTTCGCCTTCTGCCGTCCGGCGAGAGCTGAACTCCGGCGGTCAGTTGCAGCTCTGCCCAACAGCGTGTTCTCAGTTCTGCGGGCAAGCACGCCCTCTTGCCTTGGCCCCGAGTGCAAAGTCCCGAGCGAGCACTCGACTCAGTGCAATGCACCCGGAAGGACGCTCTCGCTCGTCTTTCAAGGAGCGATTCCTAACAGCACAAGCAGCAGAGGCACAAACTGCATGACGAGAAGGGACAACGTAGAACACGTCTCTGTCCTGGCACATTTTCGTGTGCGATACTTCCCTCCGGGTCTTCGGGCCTTGCGAAGCCCCGTGTACTGCGAGCGCTGCTACTCGCAGCTGAGAAGGACCGTGGAGCTAGCGGCGAATTCGGAGAGCTCTTCGCTGCACTGCGCCGCTCGCAAGCGGCTTCGTTCTTCGCCTTCTGCCGTCCGGCGACAGCTGAACTCCGGCGGTCAGTTGCAGCTCTGCCCAACAGCGTGTTCTCAGTTCTGCGGGCAAGCACGCCCTCTTGCCTTGGCCCCGAGAGCAAAGTCCCGAGCGAGCACTCGACTCAGTGCAATGCACCCGGAAGGACGCTCTCGCTCGTCTTTCAAGGAGCGATTCCTAACAGCACAAGCAGCAGAGGCACAAACTGCATGACGAGAAGGGACAACGTAGAACACGTCTCTGTCCTGGCACATTTTCGTGTGCGATACTTCCCTCCGGGTCTTCGGGCCTTGCGAAGCTCCGTGTACTGCGAGCGCTGCTACTCGCAGCTGAGAAGGACCGTGGAGCAAGCGGCGAGTTCGGAGAGCTCTTCGCTGCACTGCGCCGCTCGCAAGCGGCTTCGTTCTTCGCCTTCTGCCGTCCGGCGAGAGCTGAACTCCGGCGGTCAGTTGCAGCTCTGCCCAACAGCGTGTTCTCAGTTCTGCGGGCAAGCACGCCCTCTTGCCTTGGCCCCGGGAGCAAAGTCCCGAGCGAGCACTCGACTCAGTGCAATGCACCCGGAAGGACGCTCTCGCTCGTCTTTCAAGGAGCGATTCCTAACAGCACAAGCAGCAGAGGCACAAACTGCATGACGAGAAGGGACAACGTAGAACACGTCTCTGTCCTGGCACATTTTCGTGTGCGATACTTCCCTCCGGGTCTTCGGGCCTTGCGAAGCTCCGTGTACTGCGAGCGCTGCTACTCGCAGCTGAGAAGGACCGTGGAGCAAGCGGCGAATTCGGAGAGCTCTTCGCTGCACTGCGCCGCTCGCAAGCGGCTTCGTTCTTCGCCTTCTGCCGTCCGGCGACAGCTGAACTCCGGCGGTCAGTTGCAGCTCTGCCCAACAGCGTGTTCTCAGTTCTGCGGGCAAGCACGCCCTCTTGCCTTGGCCCCGGGAGCAAAGTCCCGAGCGAGCACTCGACTCAGTGCAATGCACCCGGAAGGACGCTCTCGCTCGTCTTTCAAGGAGCGATTCCTAACAGCACAAGCAGCAGAGGCACAAACTGCATGACGAGAAGGGACAACGTAGAACACGTCTCTGTCCTGGCACATTTTCGTGTGCGATACTTCCCTCCGGGTCTTCGGGCCTTGCGAAGCTCCGTGTACTGCGAGCGCTGCTACTCGCAGCTGAGAAGGACCGTGGAGCTAGCGGCGAATTCGGAGAGCTCTTCGCTGCACTGCGCCGCTCGCAAGCGGCTTCGTTCTTCGCCTTCTGCCGTCCGGCGAGAGCTGAACTCCGGCGGTCAGTTGCAGCTCTGCCCAACAGCGTGTTCTCAGTTCTGCGGGCAAGCACGCCCTCTTGCCTTGGCCCCGAGAGCAAAGTCCCGAGCGAGCACTCGACTCAGTGCAATGCACCCGGAAGGACGCTCTCGCTCGTCTTTCAAGGAGCGATTCCTAACAGCACAAGCAGCAGAGGCACAAACTGCATGACGAGAAGGGACAACGTAGAACACGTCTCTGTCCTGGCACATTTTCGTGTGCGATACTTCCCTCCGGGTCTTCGGGCCTTGCGAAGCTCCGTGTACTGCGAGCGCTGCTACTCGCAGCTGAGAAGGACCGTGGAGCTAGCGGCGAATTCGGAGAGCTCTTCGCTGCACTGCGCCGCTCGCAAGCGGCTTCGTTCTTCGCCTTCTGCCGTCCGGCGACAGCTGAACTCCGGCGGTCAGTTGCAGCTCTGCCCAACAGCGTGTTCTCAGTTCTGCGGGCAAGCACGCCCTCTTGCCTTGGCCCCGAGAGCAAAGTCCCGAGCGAGCACTCGACTCAGTGCAATGCACCCGGAAGGACGCTCTCGCTCGTCTTTCAAGGAGCGATTCCTAACAGCACAAGCAGCAGAGGCACAAACTGCATGACGAGAAGGGACAACGTAGAACACGTCTCTGTCCTGGCACATTTTCGTGTGCGAAACTTCCCTCCGGGTCTTCGGGCCTTGCGAAGCTCCGTGTACTGCGAGCGCTGCTACTCGCAGCTGAGAAGGACCGTGGAGCTAGCGGCGAATTCGGAGAGCTCTTCGCTGCACTGCGCCGCTCGCAAGCGGCTTCGTTCTTCGCCTTCTGCCGTCCGGCGACAGCTGAACTCCGGCGGTCAGTTGCAGCTCTGCCCAACAGCGTGTTCTCAGTTCTGCGGGCAAGCACGCCCTCTTGCCTTGGCCCCGGGAGCAAAGTCCCGAGCGAGCACTCGACTCAGTGCAATGCACCCGGAAGGACGCTCTCGCTCGTCTTTCAAGGAGCGATTCCTAACAGCACAAGCAGCAGAGGCACAAACTGCATGACGAGAAGGGACAACGTAGAACACGTCTCTGTCCTGGCACATTTTCGTGTGCGATACTTCCCTCCGGGTCTTCGGGCCTTGCGAAGCTCCGTGTACTGCGAGCGCTGCTACTCGCAGCTGAGAAGGACCGTGGAGCTAGCGGCGAATTCGGAGAGCTCTTCGCTGCACTGCGCCGCTCGCAAGCGGCTTCGTTCTTCGCCTTCTGCCGTCCGGCGACAGCTGAACTCCGGCGGTCAGTTGCAGCTCTGCCCAACAGCGTGTTCTCAGTTCTGCGGGCAAGCACGCCCTCTTGCCTTG
This sequence comes from Sturnus vulgaris, assembly GCF_052056855.1. Taxonomy (NCBI): domain Eukaryota; kingdom Metazoa; phylum Chordata; class Aves; order Passeriformes; family Sturnidae; genus Sturnus; species Sturnus vulgaris. Next base: position 12,367 of record NW_028276767.1, on the reverse strand, counting down.
GCCCCGAGAGCAAAGTCCCGAGCGAGCACTCGACTCAGTGCAATGCACCCGGAAGGACGCTCTCGCTCGTCTTTCAAGGAGCGATTCCTAACAGCACAAGCAGCAGAGGCACAAACTGCATGACGAGAAGGGACAACGTAGAACACGTCTCTGTCCTGGCACATTTTCGTGTGCGATACTTCCCTCCGGGTCTTCGGGCCTTGCGAAGCTCCGTGTACTGCGAGCGCTGCTACTCGCAGCTGAGAAGGACCGTGGAGCAAGCGGCGAGTTCGGAGAGCTCTTCGCTGCACTGCGCCGCTCGCAAGCGGCTTCGTTCTTCGCCTTCTGCCGTCCGGCGACAGCTGAACTCCGGCGGTCAGTTGCAGCTCTGCCCAACAGCGTGTTCTCAGTTCTGCGGGCAAGCACGCCCTCTTGCCTTGGCCCCGGGAGCAAAGTCCCGAGCGAGCACTCGACTCAGTGCAATGCACCCGGAAGGACGCTCTCGCTCGTCTTTCAAGGAGCGATTCCTAACAGCACAAGCAGCAGAGGCACAAACTGCATGACGAGAAGGGACAACGTAGAACACGTCTCTGTCCTGGCACATTTTCGTGTGCGATACTTCCCTCCGGGTCTTCGGGCCTTGCGAAGCTCCGTGTACTGCGAGCGCTGCTACTCGCAGCTGAGAAGGACCGTGGAGCAAGCGGCGAATTCGGAGAGCTCTTCGCTGCACTGCGCCGCTCGCAAGCGGCTTCGTTCTTCGCCTTCTGCCGTCCGGCGACAGCTGAACTCCGGCGGTCAGTTGCAGCTCTGCCCAACAGCGTGTTCTCAGTTCTGCGGGCAAGCACGCCCTCTTGCCTTGGCCCCGGGAGCAAAGTCCCGAGCGAGCACTCGACTCAGTGCAATGCACCCGGAAGGACGCTCTCGCTCGTCTTTCAAGGAGCGATTCCTAACAGCACAAGCAGCAGAGGCACAAACTGCATGACGAGAAGGGACAACGTAGAACACGTCTCTGTCCTGGCACATTTTCGTGTGCGATACTTCCCTCCGGGTCTTCGGGCCTTGCGAAGCTCCGTGTACTGCGAGCGCTGCTACTCGCAGCTGAGAAGGACCGTGGAGCTAGCGGCGAATTCGGAGAGCTCTTCGCTGCACTGCGCCGCTCGCAAGCGGCTTCGTTCTTCGCCTTCTGCCGTCCGGCGAGAGCTGAACTCCGGCGGTCAGTTGCAGCTCTGCCCAACAGCGTGTTCTCAGTTCTGCGGGCAAGCACGCCCTCTTGCCTTGGCCCCGAGAGCAAAGTCCCGAGCGAGCACTCGACTCAGTGCAATGCACCCGGAAGGACGCTCTCGCTCGTCTTTCAAGGAGCGATTCCTAACAGCACAAGCAGCAGAGGCACAAACTGCATGACGAGAAGGGACAACGTAGAACACGTCTCTGTCCTGGCACATTTTCGTGTGCGAAACTTCCCTCCGGGTCTTCGGGCCTTGCGAAGCTCCGTGTACTGCGAGCGCTGCTACTCGCAGCTGAGAAGGACCGTGGAGCTAGCGGCGAATTCGGAGAGCTCTTCGCTGCACTGCGCCGCTCGCAAGCGGCTTCGTTCTTCGCCTTCTGCCGTCCGGCGACAGCTGAACTCCGGCGGTCAGTTGCAGCTCTGCCCAACAGCGTGTTCTCAGTTCTGCGGGCAAGCACGCCCTCTTGCCTTGGCCCCGGGAGCAAAGTCCCGAGCGAGCACTCGACTCAGTGCAATGCACCCGGAAGGACGCTCTCGCTCGTCTTTCAAGGAGCGATTCCTAACAGCACAAGCAGCAGAGGCACAAACTGCATGACGAGAAGGGACAACGTAGAACACGTCTCTGTCCTGGCACATTTTCGTGTGCGATACTTCCCTCCGGGTCTTCGGGCCTTGCGAAGCTCCGTGTACTGCGAGCGCTGCTACTCGCAGCTGAGAAGGACCGTGGAGCTAGCGGCGAATTCGGAGAGCTCTTCGCTGCACTGCGCCGCTCGCAAGCGGCTTCGTTCTTCGCCTTCTGCCGTCCGGCGACAGCTGAACTCCGGCGGTCAGTTGCAGCTCTGCCCAACAGCGTGTTCTCAGTTCTGCGGGCAAGCACGCCCTCTTGCCTTGGCCCCGAGAGCAAAGTCCCGAGCGAGCACTCGACTCAGTGCAATGCACCCGGAAGGACGCTCTCGCTCGTCTTTCAAGGAGCGATTCCTAACAGCACAAGCAGCAGAGGCACAAACTGCATGACGAGAAGGGACAACGTAGAACACGTCTCTGTCCTGGCACATTTTCGTGTGCGATACTTCCCTCCGGGTCTTCGGGCCTTGCGAAGCTCCGTGTACTGCGAGCGCTGCTACTCGCAGCTGAGAAGGACCGTGGAGCTAGCGGCGAATTCGGAGAGCTCTTCGCTGCACTGCGCCGCTCGCAAGCGGCTTCGTTCTTCGCCTTCTGCCGTCCGGCGACAGCTGAACTCCGGCGGTCAGTTGCAGCTCTGCCCAACAGCGTGTTCTCAGTTCTGCGGGCAAGCACGCCCTCTTGCCTTGGCCCCGGGAGCAAAGTCCCGAGCGAGCACTCGACTCAGTGCAATGCACCCGGAAGGACGCTCTCGCTCGTCTTTCAAGGAGCGATTCCTAACAGCACAAGCAGCAGAGGCACAAACTGCATGACGAGAAGGGACAACGTAGAACACGTCTCTGTCCTGGCACATTTTCGTGTGCGATACTTCCCTCCGGGTCTTCGGGCCTTGCGAAGCTCCGTGTACTGCGAGCGCTGCTACTCGCAGCTGAGAAGGACCGTGGAGCTAGCGGCGAATTCGGAGAGCTCTTCGCTGCACTGCGCCGCTCGCAAGCGGCTTCGTTCTTCGCCTTCTGCCGTCCGGCGAGAGCTGAACTCCGGCGGTCAGTTGCAGCTCTGCCCAACAGCGTGTTCTCAGTTCTGCGGGCAAGCACGCCCTCTTGCCTTGGCCCCGAGAGCAAAGTCCCGAGCGAGCACTCGACTCAGTGCAATGCACCCGGAAGGACGCTCTCGCTCGTCTTTCAAGGAGCGATTCCTAACAGCACAAGCAGCAGAGGCACAAACTGCATGACGAGAAGGGACAACGTAGAACACGTCTCTGTCCTGGCACATTTCCGTGTGCCATACTTCCCTCCGGGTCTTCGGGCCTTGCGAAGCTCCGTGTACTGCGAGCGCTGCTACTCGCAGCTGAGAAGGACCGTGGAGCTAGCGGCGAATTCGGAGAGCTCTTCGCTGCACTGCGCCGCTCGCAAGCGGCTTCGTTCTTCGCCTTCTGCCGTCCGGCGAGAGCTGAACTCCGGCGGTCAGTTGCAGCTCTGCCCAACAGCGTGTTCTCAGTTCTGCGGGCAAGCACGCCCTCTTGCCTTGGCCCCGGGAGCAAAGTCCCGAGCGAGCACTCGACTCAGTGCAATGCACCCGGAAGGACGCTCTCGCTCGTCTTTCAAGGAGCGATTCCTAACAGCACAAGCAGCAGAGGCACAAACTGCATGACGAGAAGGGACAACGTAGAACACGTCTCTGTCCTGGCACATTTTCGTGTGCGATACTTCCCTCCGGGTCTTCGGGCCTTGCGAAGCTCCGTGTACTGCGAGCGCTGCTACTCGCAGCTGAGAAGGACCGTGGAGCTAGCGGCGAATTCGGAGAGCTCTTCGCTGCACTGCGCCGCTCGCAAGCGGCTTCGTTCTTCGCCTTCTGCCGTCCGGCGAGAGCTGAACTCCGGCGGTCAGTTGCAGCTCTGCCCAACAGCGTGTTCTCAGTTCTGCGGGCAAGCACGCCCTCTTGCCTTGGCCCCGGGAGCAAAGTCCCGAGCGAGCACTCGACTCAGTGCAATGCACCCGGAAGGACGCTCTCGCTCGTCTTTCAAGGAGCGATTCCTAACAGCACAAGCAGCAGAGGCACAAACTGCATGACGAGAAGGGACAACGTAGAACACGTCTCTGTCCTGGCACATTTTCGTGTGCGATACTTCCCTCCGGGTCTTCGGGCCTTGCGAAGCTCCGTGTACTGCGAGCGCTGCTACTCGCAGCTGAGAAGGACCGTGGAGCTAGCGGCGAATTCGGAGAGCTCTTCGCTGCACTGCGCCGCTCGCAAGCGGCTTCGTTCTTCGCCTTCTGCCGTCCGGCGAGAGCTGAACTCCGGCGGTCAGTTGCAGCTCTGCCCAACAGCGTGTTCTCAGTTCTGCGGGCAAGCACGCCCTCTTGCCTTGGCCCCGGGAGCAAAGTCCCGAGCGAGCACTCGACTCAGTGCAATGCACCCGGAAGGACGCTCTCGCTCGTCTTTCAAGGAGCGATTCCTAACAGCACAAGCAGCAGAGGCACAAACTGCATGACGAGAAGGGACAACGTAGAACACGTCTCTGTCCTGGCACATTTTCGTGTGCGATACTTCCCTCCGGGTCTTCGGGCCTTGCGAAGCTCCGTGTACTGCGAGCGCTGCTACTCGCAGCTGAGAAGGACCGTGGAGCTAGCGGCGAATTCGGAGAGCTCTTCGCTGCACTGCGCCGCTCGCAAGCGGCTTCGTTCTTCGCCTTCTGCCGTCCGGCGAGAGCTGAACTCCGGCGGTCAGTTGCAGCTCTGCCCAACAGCGTGTTCTCAGTTCTGCGGGCAAGCACGCCCTCTTGCCTTGGCCCCGGGAGCAAAGTCCCGAGCGAGCACTCGACTCAGTGCAATGCACCCGGAAGGACGCTCTCGCTCGTCTTTCAAGGAGCGATTCCTAACAGCACAAGCAGCAGAGGCACAAACTGCATGACGAGAAGGGACAACGTAGAACACGTCTCTGTCCTGGCACATTTTCGTGTGCGATACTTCCCTCCGGGTCTTCGGGCCTTGCGAAGCTCCGTGTACTGCGAGCGCTGCTACTCGCAGCTGAGAAGGACCGTGGAGCTAGCGGCGAATTCGGAGAGCTCTTCGCTGCACTGCGCCGCTCGCAAGCGGCTTCGTTCTTCGCCTTCTGCCGTCCGGCGAGAGCTGAACTCCGGCGGTCAGTTGCAGCTCTGCCCAACAGCGTGTTCTCAGTTCTGCGGGCAAGCACGCCCTCTTGCCTTGGCCCCGAGAGCAAAGTCCCGAGCGAGCACTCGACTCAGTGCAATGCACCCGGAAGGACGCTCTCGCTCGTCTTTCAAGGAGCGATTCCTAACAGCACAAGCAGCAGAGGCACAAACTGCATGACGAGAAGGGACAACGTAGAACACGTCTCTGTCCTGGCACATTTTCGTGTGCGAAACTTCCCTCCGGGTCTTCGGGCCTTGCGAAGCTCCGTGTACTGCGAGCGCTGCTACTCGCAGCTGAGAAGGACCGTGGAGCTAGCGGCGAATTCGGAGAGCTCTTCGCTGCACTGCGCCGCTCGCAAGCGGCTTCGTTCTTCGCCTTCTGCCGTCCGGCGAGAGCTGAACTCCGGCGGTCAGTTGCAGCTCTGCCCAACAGCGTGTTCTCAGTTCTGCGGGCAAGCACGCCCTCTTGCCTTGGCCCCGGGAGCAAAGTCCCGAGCGAGCACTCGACTCAGTGCAATGCACCCGGAAGGACGCTCTCGCTCGTCTTTCAAGGAGCGATTCCTAACAGCACAAGCAGCAGAGGCACAAACTGCATGACGAGAAGGGACAACGTAGAACACGTCTCTGTCCTGGCACATTTTCGTGTGCGATACTTCCCTCCGGGTCTTCGGGCCTTGCGAAGCTCCGTGTACTGCGAGCGCTGCTACTCGCAGCTGAGAAGGACCGTGGAGCTAGCGGCGAATTCGGAGAGCTCTTCGCTGCACTGCGCCGCTCGCAAGCGGCTTCGTTCTTCGCCTTCTGCCGTCCGGCGACAGCTGAACTCCGGCGGTCAGTTGCAGCTCTGCCCAACAGCGTGTTCTCAGTTCTGCGGGCAAGCACGCCCTCTTGCCTTGGCCCCGAGAGCAAAGTCCCGAGCGAGCACTCGACTCAGTGCAATGCACCCGGAAGGACGCTCTCGCTCGTCTTTCAAGGAGCGATTCCTAACAGCACAAGCAGCAGAGGCACAAACTGCATGACGAGAAGGGACAACGTAGAACACGTCTCTGTCCTGGCACATTTCCGTGTGCCATACTTCCCTCCGGGTCTTCGGGCCTTGCGAAGCTCCGTGTACTGCGAGCGCTGCTACTCGCAGCTCAGAAGGACCGTGGAGCTAGCGGCGAATTCGGAGAGCTCTTCGCTGCACTGCGCCGCTCGCAAGCGGCTTCGTTCTTCGCCTTCTGCCGTCCGGCGACAGCTGAACTCCGGCGGTCAGTTGCAGCTCTGCCCAACAGCGTGTTCTCAGTTCTGCGGGCAAGCACGCCCTCTTGCCTTGGCCCCGGGAGCAAAGTCCCGAGCGAGCACTCGACTCAGTGCAATGCACCCGGAAGGACGCTCTCGCTCGTCTTTCAAGGAGCGATTCCTAACAGCACAAGCAGCAGAGGCACAAACTGCATGACGAGAAGGGACAACGTAGAACACGTCTCTGTCCTGGCACATTTTCGTGTGCGATACTTCCCTCCGGGTCTTCGGGCCTTGCGAAGCTCCGTGTACTGCGAGCGCTGCTACTCGCAGCTGAGAAGGACCGTGGAGCTAGCGGCGAATTCGGAGAGCTCTTCGCTGCACTGCGCCGCTCGCAAGCGGCTTCGTTCTTCGCCTTCTGCCGTCCGGCGACAGCTGAACTCCGGCGGTCAGTTGCAGCTCTGCCCAACAGCGTGTTCTCAGTTCTGCGGGCAAGCACGCCCTCTTGCCTTGGCCCCGAGAGCAAAGTCCCGAGCGAGCACTCGACTCAGTGCAATGCACCCGGAAGGACGCTCTCGCTCGTCTTTCAAGGAGCGATTCCTAACAGCACAAGCAGCAGAGGCACAAACTGCATGACGAGAAGGGACAACGTAGAACACGTCTCTGTCCTGGCACATTTCCGTGTGCCATACTTCCCTCCGGGTCTTCGGGCCTTGCGAAGCTCCGTGTACTGCGAGCGCTGCTACTCGCAGCTGAGAAGGACCGTGGAGCTAGCGGCGAATTCGGAGAGCTCTTCGCTGCACTGCGCCGCTCGCAAGCGGCTTCGTTCTTCGCCTTCTGCCGTCCGGCGAGAGCTGAACTCCGGCGGTCAGTTGCAGCTCTGCCCAACAGCGTGTTCTCAGTTCTGCGGGCAAGCACGCCCTCTTGCCTTGGCCCCGAGAGCAAAGTCCCGAGCGAGCACTCGACTCAGTGCAATGCACCCGGAAGGACGCTCTCGCTCGTCTTTCAAGGAGCGATTCCTAACAGCACAAGCAGCAGAGGCACAAACTGCATGACGAGAAGGGACAACGTAGAACACGTCTCTGTCCTGGCACATTTTCGTGTGCGATACTTCCCTCCGGGTCTTCGGGCCTTGCGAAGCTCCGTGTACTGCGAGCGCTGCTACTCGCAGCTGAGAAGGACCGTGGAGCTAGCGGCGAATTCGGAGAGCTCTTCGCTGCACTGCGCCGCTCGCAAGCGGCTTCGTTCTTCGCCTTCTGCCGTCCGGCGACAGCTGAACTCCGGCGGTCAGTTGCAGCTCTGCCCAACAGCGTGTTCTCAGTTCTGCGGGCAAGCACGCCCTCTTGCCTTGGCCCCGGGAGCAAAGTCCCGAGCGAGCACTCGACTCAGTGCAATGCACCCGGAAGGACGCTCTCGCTCGTCTTTCAAGGAGCGATTCCTAACAGCACAAGCAGCAGAGGCACAAACTGCATGACGAGAAGGGACAACGTAGAACACGTCTCTGTCCTGGCACATTTTCGTGTGCGATACTTCCCTCCGGGTCTTCGGGCCTTGCGAAGCTCCGTGTACTGCGAGCGCTGCTACTCGCAGCTGAGAAGGACCGTGGAGCTAGCGGCGAATTCGGAGAGCTCTTCGCTGCACTGCGCCGCTCGCAAGCGGCTTCGTTCTTCGCCTTCTGCCGTCCGGCGACAGCTGAACTCCGGCGGTCAGTTGCAGCTCTGCCCAACAGCGTGTTCTCAGTTCTGCGGGCAAGCACGCCCTCTTGCCTTGGCCCCGAGAGCAAAGTCCCGAGCGAGCACTCGACTCAGTGCAATGCACCCGGAAGGACGCTCTCGCTCGTCTTTCAAGGAGCGATTCCTAACAGCACAAGCAGCAGAGGCACAAACTGCATGACGAGAAGGGACAACGTAGAACACGTCTCTGTCCTGGCACATTTTCGTGTGCGATACTTCCCTCCGGGTCTTCGGGCCTTGCGAAGCTCCGTGTACTGCGAGCGCTGCTACTCGCAGCTGAGAAGGACCGTGGAGCAAGCGGCGAGTTCGGAGAGCTCTTCGCTGCACTGCGCCGCTCGCAAGCGGCTTCGTTCTTCGCCTTCTGCCGTCCGGCGACAGCTGAACTCCGGCGGTCAGTTGCAGCTCTGCCCAACAGCGTGTTCTCAGTTCTGCGGGCAAGCACGCCCTCTTGCCTTGGCCCCGGGAGCAAAGTCCCGAGCGAGCACTCGACTCAGTGCAATGCACCCGGAAGGACGCTCTCGCTCGTCTTTCAAGGAGCGATTCCTAACAGCACAAGCAGCAGAGGCACAAACTGCATGACGAGAAGGGACAACGTAGAACACGTCTCTGTCCTGGCACATTTTCGTGTGCCATACTTCCCTCCGGGTCTTCGGGCCTTGCGAAGCTCCGTGTACTGCGAGCGCTGCTACTCGCAGCTGAGAAGGACCGTGGAGCAAGCGGCGAATTCGGAGAGCTCTTCGCTGCACTGCGCCGCTCGCAAGCGGCTTCGTTCTTCGCCTTCTGCCGTCCGGCGACAGCTGAACTCCGGCGGTCAGTTGCAGCTCTGCCCAACAGCGTGTTCTCAGTTCTGCGGGCAAGCACGCCCTCTTGCCTTGGCCCCGGGAGCAAAGTCCCGAGCGAGCACTCGACTCAGTGCAATGCACCCGGAAGGACGCTCTCGCTCGTCTTTCAAGGAGCGATTCCTAACAGCACAAGCAGCAGAGGCACAAACTGCATGACGAGAAGGGACAACGTAGAACACGTCTCTGTCCTGGCACATTTTCGTGTGCGATACTTCCCTCCGGGTCTTCGGGCCTTGCGAAGCTCCGTGTACTGCGAGCGCTGCTACTCGCAGCTGAGAAGGACCGTGGAGCTAGCGGCGAATTCGGAGAGCTCTTCGCTGCACTGCGCCGCTCGCAAGCGGCTTCGTTCTTCGCCTTCTGCCGTCCGGCGAGAGCTGAACTCCGGCGGTCAGTTGCAGCTCTGCCCAACAGCGTGTTCTCAGTTCTGCGGGCAAGCACGCCCTCTTGCCTTGGCCCCGAGAGCAAAGTCCCGAGCGAGCACTCGACTCAGTGCAATGCACCCGGAAGGACGCTCTCGCTCGTCTTTCAAGGAGCGATTCCTAACAGCACAAGCAGCAGAGGCACAAACTGCATGACGAGAAGGGACAACGTAGAACACGTCTCTGTCCTGGCACATTTTCGTGTGCGAAACTTCCCTCCGGGTCTTCGGGCCTTGCGAAGCTCCGTGTACTGCGAGCGCTGCTACTCGCAGCTGAGAAGGACCGTGGAGCTAGCGGCGAATTCGGAGAGCTCTTCGCTGCACTGCGCCGCTCGCAAGCGGCTTCGTTCTTCGCCTTCTGCCGTCCGGCGACAGCTGAACTCCGGCGGTCAGTTGCAGCTCTGCCCAACAGCGTGTTCTCAGTTCTGCGGGCAAGCACGCCCTCTTGCCTTGGCCCCGGGAGCAAAGTCCCGAGCGAGCACTCGACTCAGTGCAATGCACCCGGAAGGACGCTCTCGCTCGTCTTTCAAGGAGCGATTCCTAACAGCACAAGCAGCAGAGGCACAAACTGCATGACGAGAAGGGACAACGTAGAACACGTCTCTGTCCTGGCACATTTTCGTGTGCGATACTTCCCTCCGGGTCTTCGGGCCTTGCGAAGCTCCGTGTACTGCGAGCGCTGCTACTCGCAGCTGAGAAGGACCGTGGAGCTAGCGGCGAATTCGGAGAGCTCTTCGCTGCACTGCGCCGCTCGCAAGCGGCTTCGTTCTTCGCCTTCTGCCGTCCGGCGACAGCTGAACTCCGGCGGTCAGTTGCAGCTCTGCCCAACAGCGTGTTCTCAGTTCTGCGGGCAAGCACGCCCTCTTGCCTTGGCCCCGAGAGCAAAGTCCCGAGCGAGCACTCGACTCAGTGCAATGCACCCGGAAGGACGCTCTCGCTCGTCTTTCAAGGAGCGATTCCTAACAGCACAAGCAGCAGAGGCACAAACTGCATGACGAGAAGGGACAACGTAGAACACGTCTCTGTCCTGGCACATTTTCGTGTGCGATACTTCCCTCCGGGTCTTCGGGCCTTGCGAAGCTCCGTGTACTGCGAGCGCTGCTACTCGCAGCTGAGAAGGACCGTGGAGCTAGCGGCGAATTCGGAGAGCTCTTCGCTGCACTGCGCCGCTCGCAAGCGGCTTCGTTCTTCGCCTTCTGCCGTCCGGCGACAGCTGAACTCCGGCGGTCAGTTGCAGCTCTGCCCAACAGCGTGTTCTCAGTTCTGCGGGCAAGCACGCCCTCTTGCCTTGGCCCCGGGAGCAAAGTCCCGAGCGAGCACTCGACTCAGTGCAATGCACCCGGAAGGACGCTCTCGCTCGTCTTTCAAGGAGCGATTCCTAACAGCACAAGCAGCAGAGGCACAAACTGCATGACGAGAAGGGACAACGTAGAACACGTCTCTGTCCTGGCACATTTTCGTGTGCGATACTTCCCTCCGGGTCTTCGGGCCTTGCGAAGCTCCGTGTACTGCGAGCGCTGCTACTCGCAGCTGAGAAGGACCGTGGAGCTAGCGGCGAATTCGGAGAGCTCTTCGCTGCACTGCGCCGCTCGCAAGCGGCTTCGTTCTTCGCCTTCTGCCGTCCGGCGAGAGCTGAACTCCGGCGGTCAGTTGCAGCTCTGCCCAACAGCGTGTTCTCAGTTCTGCGGGCAAGCACGCCCTCTTGCCTTGGCCCCGAGAGCAAAGTCCCGAGCGAGCACTCGACTCAGTGCAATGCACCCGGAAGGACGCTCTCGCTCGTCTTTCAAGGAGCGATTCCTAACAGCACAAGCAGCAGAGGCACAAACTGCATGACGAGAAGGGACAACGTAGAACACGTCTCTGTCCTGGCACATTTCCGTGTGCCATACTTCCCTCCGGGTCTTCGGGCCTTGCGAAGCTCCGTGTACTGCGAGCGCTGCTACTCGCAGCTGAGAAGGACCGTGAGCTAGCGGCGAATTCGGAGAGCTCTTCGCTGCACTGCGCCGCTCGCAAGCGGCTTCGTTCTTCGCCTTCTGCCGTCCGGCGAGAGCTGAACTCCGGCGGTCAGTTGCAGCTCTGCCCAACAGCGTGTTCTCAGTTCTGCGGGCAAGCACGCCCTCTTGCCTTGGCCCCGGGAGCAAAGTCCCGAGCGAGCACTCGACTCAGTGCAATGCACCCGGAAGGACGCTCTCGCTCGTCTTTCAAGGAGCGATTCCTAACAGCACAAGCAGCAGAGGCACAAACTGCATGACGAGAAGGGACAACGTAGAACACGTCTCTGTCCTGGCACATTTTCGTGTGCGATACTTCCCTCCGGGTCTTCGGGCCTTGCGAAGCTCCGTGTACTGCGAGCGCTGCTACTCGCAGCTGAGAAGGACCGTGGAGCTAGCGGCGAATTCGGAGAGCTCTTCGCTGCACTGCGCCGCTCGCAAGCGGCTTCGTTCTTCGCCTTCTGCCGTCCGGCGAGAGCTGAACTCCGGCGGTCAGTTGCAGCTCTGCCCAACAGCGTGTTCTCAGTTCTGCGGGCAAGCACGCCCTCTTGCCTTGGCCCCGGGAGCAAAGTCCCGAGCGAGCACTCGACTCAGTGCAATGCACCCGGAAGGACGCTCTCGCTCGTCTTTCAAGGAGCGATTCCTAACAGCACAAGCAGCAGAGGCACAAACTGCATGACGAGAAGGGACAACGTAGAACACGTCTCTGTCCTGGCACATTTTCGTGTGCGATACTTCCCTCCGGGTCTTCGGGCCTTGCGAAGCTCCGTGTACTGCGAGCGCTGCTACTCGCAGCTGAGAAGGACCGTGGAGCTAGCGGCGAATTCGGAGAGCTCTTCGCTGCACTGCGCCGCTCGCAAGCGGCTTCGTTCTTCGCCTTCTGCCGTCCGGCGAGAGCTGAACTCCGGCGGTCAGTTGCAGCTCTGCCCAACAGCGTGTTCTCAGTTCTGCGGGCAAGCACGCCCTCTTGCCTTGGCCCCGGGAGCAAAGTCCCGAGCGAGCACTCGACTCAGTGCAATGCACCCGGAAGGACGCTCTCGCTCGTCTTTCAAGGAGCGATTCCTAACAGCACAAGCAGCAGAGGCACAAACTGCATGACGAGAAGGGACAACGTAGAACACGTCTCTGTCCTGGCACATTTTCGTGTGCGATACTTCCCTCCGGGTCTTCGGGCCTTGCGAAGCTCCGTGTA